>NC_079535.1:12018143-12100643 GCF_003711565.1 Takifugu flavidus
CGCAGCAAAATCTTTTATGATGTCTCATAAAAACACACTCCCGAGTCTGATTTGTCACCTCTGTGTTTTGATTTTGTCCCACAGTCTGGCCTGACAGTGAAGTACGCACGCGAATGGGGTTTGATTTAACTATTGACGTTGAAACTTTATTTCCAGCTTAAAATATCCTACTTGAACATTCCCTCTTTATTTATTGTGGCTTTTTTTTCCATGTGTGGCTAATTTAATTTTATTTCACTTGAACTTGAAACACAACTACAACATACTGTAAAAACTCAGGCAAAAATATTCAGCTGTTGCCATGGAAACAACTGCTCCTTATTAGCCCAATATCTCATTGTGCTGAAGAACAGCCAGTGAATGACTGAAGGTCCGACTGCAAACACTGATCAGGTGACGTTATGATGTCCTTCAGGCAGGTTTGGTCATTTTTGCAACGGTGTTTCTGTAAAGGGTGGACGGATTATGGCGTGGTGTGTGTGTGTGTGTGTGGTGTGTGTGTGTGTGGTGTGTGTGTGTGTGTGTGTGTGTTGTGTGTGTGTGTGTGAGCGGCTGAGCTATTTATAGCTGCAGCAGGCTGACAGCGGGGGTTTTGGGGGGTGGAGTCATACAAACAGACAGTTTCACGTAGATGATTATTGATTATTGATCGTCAGTAACAGAGTCAACATGATTTTAAAACACTTTGTGACAAGACCGAATTTTCAAAATTAAAAACGCAGCAAAATCTTTTATGATGTCTCATAAAAACACACTCCCGAGTCTGATTTGTCACCTCTGTGTTTTGATTTTGTCCCACAGTCTGGCCTGACAGTGAAGTACGCACGCAAAAGGGGTTTGATTTAACTATTGACGTTGAAACTTTATTTCCAGCTTAAAATATCCTACTTGAACATTCCCTCTTTATTTATTGTGGCTCTTTTTTTCATGTGTGGCTAATTTAGTTTTATTTCACTTGAACTTGAAACACAACTACAACATACTGTAAAAACTCGGGCAAAAATATTCAGCTGTTGCCATGGAAACAACTGCTCCTTATTAGCCCAATATCTCATTGTGCTGAAGAACAGCCAGTGAATGACTGAAGGTTCGACTGCAAACACTGATCAGCTGATGTTATGATGTCCTTCAGTCAGGTTTGGTCATTGTTGCAACAGTGTTTCTGTAAAGGGTGGATGGATTATGGCGTGGTGTGTGTGTGTGTGTGTGTGTGTGTGTGACCTGTGGGCGTGGGTGTCCAGTCACCAGACACTGCAGTTCCAGTGTAGCTCCCTCTCTGATGGTGAAGACCCTCTCGGTGTAACGCTCCTCCTGCAGGTTGCACGGCTGCCTGGGGTGGATGATGCGGACAGTAGGGGGCGCTGCAGAGGAGCACAGCACGGTTCAGCCCGGATCAAAACCGAAGATGAAATCAACATTTGACTGGGATGTTTCATTGCTCTGGCGTCGGGCGAATGTGAGGATTTATTGATTTATTCTGATGTGAGAAAGAAGGAGTTTTATTTCAGGTGTTCCTGGACCGGAGCTCTGCTTTATCTCTTCTGGCTCCTTCAGTTGTTGTTTCTGATGACGCACACACGCAGAAAAATGTCCAAATGACCTGAATTCCTCTCTTCCATGTGAGCTTTTAGACTCTTTCATCAGTATCCTCCCAGCTTCCATCCCTTCATCCTTTCTGGCTTCCATTTCCTGCTTCAAACACCAGGTATTAGTTTAATCCCCGTGTTCTCTGCAGTAACCCGGACACACACACACACAGAGGCGCACGTGCACGCGCACACACGGGCGTTGCATCGTGGAGGTGCTGGAGGGTGGAGTGGGCTGACCAATCAATGTTACTGACCGATCGTTTATCGGGTTTTATCCAAATAACCAACGCTGACGTCATTCATCTGTGACCTGTTTCCCAGGTACAGTAGAGGTCACCTGACTGTACCGCAGAGACACAACCTTCCCAGTGGGACACACGGCGCAGGTGAATCACACCACCAACACAAACACACTCTGGTTACTGAGCTGTCAACATCACTCCCAGCAAACGTGTAAGAATCCGAGCACGTGCGCGTGCGTGTCGCTTTAAAGATCCCAAAACAGCAGCTGATGAAGAGGCATCCTGCTGCTACAACAACCCCAAACACACACACACACACACACACACACACACACACACACACACAATCAAAATTAGCTCCCGGTGCCTGTGGATACACACTGTGTGTTTTCCTCAGGTTATGGGGACATCAATGTGTGTTCTGGTGGAACCAGAGTTCAGAAGAGAGCAGAACTTTGATCAGGCTCAACTACTTCATCCTACACATTTTTGCCCATTTGTGGTGTGGGAATAGGTGAATATTCGGACCAGAACCGGGGCCAGAAGCAGAACCAGAGCAGAGCCAGAAGCATCTCGGACTCAGCCTGAATCTGTCTCAGCTCAGATTTAAACTCCGCTGGTTTATTTATGCCACACTCCATTTTTACACCATCTCCGCGTGTTGCGTAAGAGCTGCGGCTCTATTTGTGGATCACACCATCTCGCAGGGAACCGCAGTCAGTAGGACGGTTAAAAATAACCACGGACGGCCGATTGGCTGACGGCACGGGGCTCCTTCTGCATATTTAATGAGGAAGAAGAAAGCAAACTGTGAATGGGAGTCAGCCGACAGAGCCGAGGCCATCCTACGACGGATTTCTGATTGGAGGAAGCTTTAACCAACCAACCAACGGCAGCGGGGGGGGGGCCCATCTGCTGGCTGGTCGGTTGCCCCGATGACACGGTCAGCAGCACAGACAGCCCGCAAACGTGGCGAAGCCCTTGAAACAGACCTTTACAAATAATCCTTTCCTCCCTTTGCAAAGGTTCCTCAAAAAGGTCCTAGCACTGGAGCGGACCAGCAGAACATTAGCCTACGTAGCGTTAGCCTACATAGCTCCACCCACGTGTTCAATGCTTGTTATTGATGCTTCCTCTGTGACATCACATCCTGTTGCAGCTCCCGTTGCAGCTCCCGAAGGATGTATGCGAAAATCCAGTCGCTGCCCAGATGTTCTGTCAGTCATCCCGTCACTGTGAGAGCCTCCGCTGCCTCACGGACACAGGAAGTGACGTCATTTGGCCGTGTTGATGATGTAACTGAGCGTGAGCTGAGCGGATGAACGTGTGAACGTCGGCCGTGCTGCGATCGTGACTCACTCTCAACATCTCCACCTGTTTCCTCTGCTGCAGCTGCTTCAGCCCGCCGACAGCTTACATAAACCCAGTGCATGCTGGGTATTATTCTGCTAGCATGGCCTTAATCCCAGCACGGGGACGACGCGGCTCCCCGAGGTGGAGATGAGCTGCTGCTCGCTAACGTCCTGCCGCCTGACCTGCTCTGGCAATCGATCCCAACACTCAGCGAGTCTGTTAGTAGGAGCTGGTGGCCAGAGGTCAAGGGTCAAAAGTCTTTATGTTTCACTTCCATCAACATAGTTTCCTCTTCACAACCCTGTGGTGTTGTCACGGTACCAGTGAGGGTCTGATGACCGCGGCGCTGGGTCAGGTGATGCTAGCCAGTTAGCCTGTGGCTACTGAAAACCCCTGACTTAAAGCTGTGTTGGTATCCGCTATTAGCGACTCTCACTGAGCTGACGTGTTGCGCGCGTGGAGGTGTTAGCATGTTCAGCCTGGCGTCTCACTGCATTAGCTTGTTGCTTTAGCCAGCACATGTTGCTCTGCTTCATCATCACTGCTAAACTCCTCATCATCACTCACTGAGCTGCAGGAGCTACACTGAGCGGCTAACGTGACTAATCTGATGAGCAACCCTCATCAGTCATCAAACACACACACACACACACACACACACACACACACACACACGCGTGCGTATATGTGTCAGAGTGATGACAGAGAGGATGTAAACCTCCTCTGTTCTGTATGAATCACAGCCAAACCCAGTCAGAGGCAACAGCATGAGCGGCTTCACACACACACACACACACCACACACACACACACACCACACACACACACACACACACACACACACACAAAGCCTAGCAGCGAGCTTTTGTGTTAAATGTCATCACAGTGAGCATTGTGCTCTTCAGGGCTGGAGCCATCTTTGCTGCACCGCTCAGACCTCAGCACCTCCCTCACAGTTCCTCCCCCCCCCCACCCCCCCGACAGATGTTCTCCTGGGTTCTGGGATGTCCTGTTTCCACCTCAGCCAGAACCACCAGGTACTCTTCCAGGTTCAGGTGAGCCAGGTGCTGTGGACAGGTGTGGGGGCACCAGCTGACCTGGGGTAGTGGGGGGGGGGGGGGGGGGGTTGAAGAAGAGGAGGTTTCCTCAATAGCTAGATTATTATTAGTGTTATTACTGTTGTCACTGTCGTTAATCAGAGGCATCCCAGTGTTGCCATGGTTATCAATATCCTCTCACAGCAAGAACGTTCTGCTGGACCGGGACAGTAAAAGGTCCAAACTCGGCTCTTGTCCGTCGTTTTTCCGTGGATGAACGGATGAAAACAGGAGGCGAAGCTCCAGTTGGAGCTCGACCGCTCAAACAGGAAGTCCCTCTCCAATCCCCTGCGTTTGTCAGGTCACAACAGACGCGCGTGTGCGACGTGCAACAAAAACACACACTTCCAAATCCCTCACCCCCATTCCCCCCCCCCCCCCCCCCCCCCCCCAGAAGCAGATTAGTGTTGTCATTTCCTGTCTGCCGCGTCACTGTTAATTGTGTGATATAATCTGTGACCTGTAACAACACATCAGCCGGATTCAGCGTAAATCTACAGTTCTGGGACACGTCGAGCAAACAGACTTCATTCGGTCGGGTGTTAATAACGGGCGTTATAACAGGCGTTAATAACAGGCGTTATAACAGTCGAACTAACCAGGAAACAGGAAGGGATCCCGCTGCAGGGATCCCGTCCTAGCACGGGTCACATGACGGAGACGCCGAGCTGAAGCATGACGGAGGACACGAGCCAGCACACGCCAAGACTGACCATGGGAGGGGGCGGAGCCTCCAGTCAGGATGCTGCGAGCACATCTGGGCAACGTCGCTAAACAGATGTGCACATCTGCACAGCCACACGCCGGTGCATACAGTGCATACAAGCAAACATCTGTCCGTGCCTTCATCTACCAACGGGTCATCAGGTGAGGCGGGTCAGCGGCCCGACGCGCACGCGCGCGCGCGCGCACAAACCAGAGAACAGTAGGGAATCAAACATATAGAGGAAGCCGAACGAGGCTGCAAGCCTGGAATCGAACCCCCGACCTTCCTGCCGTGGCCTGAATAAGGGACACAGGTGCATCACGTGGTCAGACCCCTCCTGTTTACAGGTGGGCGGGGACACACCTGTTGTGCCTCTAAGCCAGGTAGGAGCGCAGCGTCGCGCGCGCACGCACAGGATGCCTTAAAATCCCTCGCAAGGTCAAACCGGTGGCTGGAAAAAAAAAAAAAAAACACCTTCCAATTTCAACATTTACGTGCACAGGTGACGCGCTTACCGTACACGCCCTGGCCGTGCACGCTCTGCAGGGAGCCGGTGAACAGCCACAGTAGAAGCAACGCTACATCCATCTTCACATCCCGCTCTGGCCGCCTGCCTGCTTCTCTCCCCCCGGGGAGAAGGTTGTCAGTTCGCTTCCCCGCAGCCGCGGCTGACGCCGCTGCGCCTCCTTTCTCCGCCTCCTCCTCCGCCGCTCCGACCCGAATCCGGTGCGATGACCGGTTGGCATTCAAAGGTCCAAACGTGTCCGCCACTCGCACCGCCGGCGCCGCCGCCACCTCCCACCCCCCCACCCCCCAAAGCCCGGTCAGTCGTGACAGGAGAGTCCGGTTCTGCTCATGCCGAGGCTAATGCTAGCGAGGACCGTGAGCTCTCTGACCAGCGGCGGTCAGCGGGGACTCGAGCCGAACAGCAGGTGTCTCAGCCGCGTCTCCTTGATGGTGACATTGTCGGAGAAAAGCTAAATTCTGAACGCATCATGTCGGTCTGCCGGAAGCTCCACAGCGGCGGGATGTTCACAGGTCCCCGCGTCTCCTCCGCTGGGTCCCTTGGGCTCCTGGTCCGGTCGGTACCAGACTACATCCACATCACCCCCCCTGCGGAAATAGCAGCGTCCGCTCCGAGTCCTGCCCCGCGCTGGACGACTCGGTCCGCGGCGTCAGACCCACAGGCGCCCGGGAGAGAGCGAAGCCCGGCCGCAGAGATGCTCCGGAGCGGAGCCGAGTCAAGCGGTCAGTCCGGTCAGAGGAACCTACCGGTGAGACGTCACCCACCAGTCTGCCGCGAGGACACCGAAGAGCTTCCGGGAGGGTCCTTTCAAAATAAACGCTGCTGACGTCACTGAACCCGAACGTCTCTTGATATAGAGCCCAAACCTTCATGTGAACTCAACCCAATAACCGCGATTAGGTTGTCTGACAAATGCAGAAGAAAATGTAAAGATTAACGTTATGAAATGGGTCCTTTACCCAGAACCCAAACTGACAAATATCAGTGACAATTTAAAGCCAATATAAATATAACACATATAAATATAACATCATTAGAGGACATTAGAGTTTTTTGTTTTTGAGCCACACAAATACCTGAGTGTATTCACAGACCTGTGTGTGCAGTACAGAAACAACACTCCGTATTATCTTTCAATTTATTAGTGTCAGTGACCGTTGAAGCTGAAAACTTAAGGGGGGTAAAAAAATAAATAAATCAAAATCTCATGTTATTAACAAAAAAAAGTGACCTCCTCAAT
Organism: Takifugu flavidus; assembly: GCF_003711565.1. Classification (NCBI taxonomy): domain Eukaryota; kingdom Metazoa; phylum Chordata; class Actinopteri; order Tetraodontiformes; family Tetraodontidae; genus Takifugu; species Takifugu flavidus. The sequence goes on from NC_079535.1 coordinate 12,024,896, forward strand.
TTCTGCCATAATTTCTATAAGACATGGGGGCAAAAGTCAGAGGTCATCTTGTGCCATCGTCACTTAGTCTGCTGCCTTCCTGCCAGCAAAGCACCTGATCGGACAAACTTTCCACCTCCACCACCTGAGCCAGTAACTGGGCGAGAGAGGTGTTCTGAAAGAGAGAGAGAGAGAAAGTTTGGCCACAGACGTCTGGCGTTATCTTTGACTAAACACATTTGTTACTGTTTTCAGGGTTTTGGTCCGATTTAACACGTGAAAAATCTGAGTTGCTCTAGAATCTCCACATCTCCCTTCACGTTTGTGGTCATTCTTTCCCAGTGAATATGATTTGACGGTAAGGTCGGGTTTGTGGCGAGCCTCCGTGCACGAGCTCAGGGTGGCGCGGCGTTACTGACCAGCTGAGCCAGGTGGGCCTCGGTGGCGGGGCTGCAGCGCAGCGACGTCACCATCTCCTCCAGCTTCTCGATGAAGTTCGGGAGCATGGTCACCAGATCCACCACGAACCTGAGACAAGAACACAAACAGACCGGGTCAGAAGTAGAAACAGAACCGACCCACACCAAAAGCAACGTTGGATCCATTTCTTTCAATGTCCTGAACTCAGCATATTTTTAACTAAATGATTTGATCTTTTTCTCAAGGTTCCCTAAAGCTACAGACGAGCTTCATAATGTTCAACCATAAAAATCTAAAGGATGTTGACAGAGGTCAACAGGAGCTACTGGAAACCTTCAAGTCTGAATACTTAGAAGCAACATTTAAACCAAGAAAACCGATATTTTGACTCTGTAATTACCCCACAATTAGACCTTTATCTCTAGAATTGTGACTTTATTGACATTTAAACACTCTGGTGCTGGTGGGATAATCTGAGCAAACATGCAGATCTATTAAATTCATTAACTACCCACATTTAAGAAATACTGAGATAAACCGTCAGTGATTTGCTACCTGTGCAGGTCAGCCCGGATGGGAAGGTTGGTCCGACCCAGAGGCTTCAACAGTCTCTGCCTCAGATTGTTCTGGTTCTTCAGGAGGTTCTGTAGATGAGTGCAGAGCGTCTCCAACGCCTGGAACCTCCGAGCTGCAGAACGCACGTCGTCAGCACCGACCGATCACGTGACCAGACACTGGGACATCAAAGCAACTCTCACCGAGGTGGAACTTGTGTGTGACATCAGCGCTCTTCTTCTCCAGTTTCAGAAGCTCCACCTTCAGCTGCAGCTGTAACAGATGGTTTACCACCAATGTAACGGTTTCTCTGGGACATAAAAGAAAGTAATGGACCATCGAAGCCCACCTCATCCAGCTGTTTCTGCATTCTGATTCTCTGTTCTGCTTCCTGCAGCTGTGGAGAGAAACTGGGATTCAGCCTCGTAGAAGCAGAGTCTAAGAGCTCCTGAAGACGGACAGAAAGAGGGACGGTGAGGCCTGGGTCATTACTTTTTAAATGATGAAATATTTACTCTCACCTGAGTCAGAGCACCTCTGGACACGCATCTGGATAACACGGCGGCAGCTGGAGTCACCGTGAAAGGACAAAGTTCCCAGTGAAGCATCTGTTTAAGGGCAGAAACCCCCGAGGATGAGCGAGTGTAGCAGAAGTGCCTCCTGCTCCACTGCTGCCATGTTACATTTGACAAGATAAAACACGGTAAACTGACCTCCTTTAACAGTCTGAACCCAGAAACTCTCAACTAGCAAGAACCGCTGCGAATGATCCCGCCGAGCCCGAACTAACAAACACACACGCAAACACATTTTAAGTGTTGGACTCGGGAGTTATGCTCAAACCAAATAGGGTTTTGAGAACTTACACCTCTGCTCACACCTTTTAGGAGCTTTTTACCTCGTAAAACAAGCAGACTTTCTCAAATGTACCGCTCAAACATCCGCTTCTTCTTCTTCGTGTTCTTCTTCTTCTGGCTCATCACGTCATCAGTCGCGTCACTGACCCCTGCCGGTGGGAGCTGTTTACTACAGTTTGTGACAACCTGGATGCGTGAGGTGTGCGCGTCGTGCGGGGTGGTTGAATAAACAGTATTCATTGTAGACATTGTTTTAAAATCAATTTCGACTGAAGGGTTAAGGGTTTGTGCTTGTTTGCGAGATCAAGCAGTTTAATATTAAAGAAGCCTGCAGCAAGGTCCGTTTTTTACATTATTATAATCAGTCAGCCTCGATAAAATAACAAAATAAATGATATATAAAATCAAAACAGCAACATTTACTTTTATATTTCCATGGTTCTATGCCGCAAGTATAAACTTACACTTCATTACATTAAATACTCACACATTTTACATTCATAACTTTAACTTTTGCTAATTTCCCTGATGGACACCCCCTAAAGGGATCAATAAAGTACTCTTGAATCTTGAATCTTGAACAGCAGTGAGATTTTGAATCAAACATAACTTTCTAGCAGTCAGATTAAAAATGTTCTGCTGCATTTCATTTCTCCACCTTCAGAACATCTGATTACTTCTTACTTTACTTTTCTTGTATCAACAGATTTCTGACATGAAGGTCTCTTTATTTTTTGGTTTGTTTTAGCATAATATACTGTTTACATCCCCCCTCCCTGCACTTTACTGCATAAAGTGTAAGAAAATTAATAACACAAGTACTTCAAACCCTGACAGGTTTATATGTCACAAAACCGCACCCCCAATATTCACCAGGAGGTGAAAATCAAACAGAACCACAGAGTCCACCAATCATCCCTTTAGGGTCCCTTGAAGGCTGCCGTTCCACCTTAGGAGAGTCCACACAGAGCTTCGCTGACCTCCCACAGTCTCTGGGCCACGGCATCATCTCGGGCACTGGCGGCAACTTCCTGGACAGAGCAGCAGGAGAAATAATGCCCACTCAGAGGTTCCAGCCCCTCCTGCAGGCAGCAGTGCAGCGTGGTCTGAGCTCCATCCTCTGGGTCCAGGAACAGGAACTGGGCCACGGGCTCGATGAACACCTTCTGCCACAGACTGACGTGACGAGACAGCTCAGTGCGAACGATACCTGCGGGGCGACAGGACGGCCACAGTCTCATCCCTCTGATGACCTCAGATGGAGGCTAACTAATTAGCAGTAGAGGTTTTTATTTTATTTAAAAAGTAAAACAGTAAAACTAACTTGTTTAGGATAAAACAGTATCATAGCTCCATGTTCTGACACTCCCGCAGGAGCCTGAACTCAGCACGGTTGGTTACCTGGGTGCACGCTGTAGCAGGTGACATCACTTCCTCTCAGTCTCTTGGCGAGCTCATGTGTGAAGAGCACGTTGCAGAGTTTGCTGTTACAGTAGGCCCGGAAGAACTGCCAGCTGAAGCTGCCGGTGCCCAGATGCTTGTTCTCCGCCAGAACCTGAACACAACACCGTCGTTAACGTCCAAAAAATAGATAAAAATCTGGAATGTAATGCTGGCAGCTCTGCACCGGAGTGTTGGGAGGATTGTTAGCCTGACCTCAAAGTCAATGTGCCCCCAGCGGTGAGCCATCGATGACACGGTGACCACGCGTCCTCCCCCCGCCTCCTTCAGACGTTCCAGCAGCAGGGACGTCAACAGGAAGTGGCCCAGGTGGTTCACGCCAAACTCCATACCGAATCCATCGTCCGTCCGGCCGTCACCCACCAGACCTGCAGGGCAGAGGTTTAAAACCGACGCGGCCTCCAGGCGCCTGTGCACCTCAGCTGTACACAGGACGGCGATGAAACGTGTCTAAAGGTACCAGCGTTGTTGATGAGCAGGTCCAGTCTGGACCCGGTCCTCAGGAATTGTTCGCAGAAGCAGTGGACGGACTTCAGACTGGCCAGGTCCAAATGCATGTACGTCACGTCGGTACTTCCTGTTTCCTGTCAGGAAAAGCAGCAACGTTAATCCAAACTATTTACTGTTTATTTCTCTCCCATTACCTTTTTTTTTTTTTTCATTAATACTTCAGTGTCCACTGGTTTGGACTCCGCTCTACCTGCTGGATGTCTGTGATGGCGGCCTGGGCTTTGTTCCGGTTTCGGCAGGCCAGGATCACTCTGGCTCCCCTCTTGGCCAAATGTAGCGCAGTAGCTTTACCAATGCCAGTGTTCCCCCCTGGAGAAGAGACACCCTGGAGTAAGAGCAGTCACGTAGCACTGTTGCGTCACCGCAGGGCGAATCCTGTCACTCCAGTCGCCTTCAAGCACGCACGACTTTGATGTGATGTGTTAGCGCAGGTCATGGGACACGTCTGAATCACAGCACGACATTCCGACTACCGGGGTAAGACAAACTGACGTCATGTGTCCTCTGCGTTCGCTAACCTGCTCACGTCAGAGGAGGCCATCAACATTCTTGTCATTTCTGCAGATATTTGTGTGTCTAATGTCACAAAACGTGCGTCAGGTGTCTGAAATGTCAAAATCGCACTGGCCTAAATGAGGAAGACTACAAAAGAGTTCCGATTCTGTCCGGAGTTAAAGAATCGTGATTTTAACCTCTGAATATTCTGTCAGGACTCTAAATCTACATTTTAATCAGGCCTTTAATTGATCTTTTGATTATTTTTCATTTCTTTTATGTTCTCATGCTTTTTTATGTCTTATCCTTATTTTACTTGATGCTTTTACTGTTTTACTCCCTCAGTTCTTCGTTTCTCAGTTTTTAGCTTTTACACCTTTTATCCCATTTACTGTTTTAGTCCTTCAGTTTTTAGCTCCAGTGTTTCCTCACGGGGGCCTGGCTGGGGGTGCCTGGGGGTGCCTGGGGGTGCTGTCCAGTGGTCGACTCTGGCCTGGGTGGTTCGGGGGCTCTGTGCCTTGGTGTGGAGCCTCCGGTCTGTCTGGGTCGGGGGGGTCTTTGTGGCGGTACCACCTGTGGTCATGGACGATGACCTCGCCCCCGGCCTGGTGGGCCTCCAAAGGTGGCGTCTCCTTCGCCTCAGGTCTCGGTGCCCAGCCATGTCTCAGCTTGTTTGTGTGTGTGGGTGTGTGTGGGTGTGTGTGTGTTTGAGTGTGTGTGTCCTTTTTCTTGATTCTCTTGTTTCTCTTTGTTGTTTTTATCCTTTGTGAGGCACTTTGTGCTACCCAGTGTATGAAAAGTGCCATATAAATAAAGATTGAATTGAATTGTATTTGCAGCCATTGTCACCCCAACACACGCCCGTGCCTCAGTATCACACTCGCCCAGTGACGTGCGGTGAGGTTCATGGTTGGTGAGGCTCCGACTCCTCAAGAGTCAGATTTACGATTTAAGAACTGAAAAAACATCTTATTTCACCATTTTCCCAACAGCATACAACTACTGATAATGCTTCATATCCCATCTGCATTCCTCTTTCAATTACACTCACAAACCATCACAAACACATAGACAGGACCATATTTGTCCTATAAAGGACTTTCTTTTATAGCTATGGATCAAGCACCCATCTTGTGTTTTAAGAAATTCATTTATAGTGTAAACAAGTGCAGAGATGTGTGCAGCACAAATTTAAATTTTGACCAACAGTCCAAAAAATTCTGTTATTTTTCAAACTTTAAATTCTGGTGCTTCAGTAATTTTTAATAAAGTTTGCCTGCGGCAAGAAAGCACCCGCCAGCCTGCGCCCCCTTGAGGTGAGGCAGAGTACTGCCTGCCTCGCCTGCTGACCTTTCTCTGCACTTTATTGTGCGATCAGCAGGAATAATTCTCTCTCACATGCACAAAAGCCATTACATAGACTGCAGAAAGTCGTGGTGTACAACTACTATTTCTATAAAGTTCATATTAGCGATGTGCTGAGGAACAAAAACGAAATAAATGGACTAATGACTAGTCCATTTATTTCGTTTCTCTCCTGAGAGTGAAGTCATTTTACCCCCATGACGCCACTCAGGTGGGGTGATAGGAGAGGATGAGGTCAATTTTAGATGGAATCAAGTGTCCCTGCCTCCCCGAACTTGCTCACCTGTGATGATGACGGTCTTTCCAGCCATCGGGATGTTGCCTCTACATTTGGATCTTTTGAAGAGCGTCTGTTTGAGGACGCAAACTACCAGGACCACGGTGAAGAGCAGCAGCACCTGAAACATCTTCCACGTCCACGTGAGAACAGCAGACTGGCTGAGCTCTAACTCTCACCACACCTGGAACTCACCTGTTGGACTAGTTCCAACGATCTTGAGGTGGCAAAGGGAGTCACCGCTCACCTATCGGACCAGTTCTACAGCTTGGAAGTTTCAACCTTCTTGAACCCAAATAAAGTTGAAAACAGTTGTGCTTTCTCACTTTTCCCATTATTGTTGTTTCGCAATCAGGTTATTTTAATTTTCCTCAACATTTCTTTGCTTCAGAATTCTAATATTCAGGCTGTTTGTTTTTAATTTCTCTTCAGAATTCCAAGAACTGGAGGAGCCAAGAAATAACAATGTAAAGCACGTTTAATATTTTAGTTCAGGGGATTTCTGTCATCGTGAAATCCAAATCTGGAACTACATTACCCACAATGCAGAGTGAGAAACAAAATCAGTGCAACTTGCTTTATCCCCCCCCCTCCCAATCACTGAAATGTTAGGACAAAACTTCAGAAACAGGCACTCTTGAAACGTCCGTGTTATTTTTAAACATGATGGCACATTCACTCAGTTCTGTTTTGTGTTCTTTGATTCCAAGTTTGATCATCACCTTGGGACGGAAGGTGAAAACTTGTTTTCTGCTTAGAAATAAGATGAAACCGGGTCCTTTTGAAAGAGCACCGAGTAACCAGGTCCAGGTCTGCACAGTCAGATGTTCTCCTCAGCTCTTCCAGAAGTTCGGGTTCTGAGCCAGCCTCCTCTGGAAGTTCTCGTACCATTTGAGGATGCAGCTGGATGGGATGAAGGTCTCTGTGGGGTTCGGGATCATTTGGGCCTGAGAGACGGCGAACGACGAGGCAAAGTTGTACAGATTGTCCAGCATCTTCTGGGTGAACTCCAGGAAGGAGTCGACGGTGGAAACGGCGGCGCTCGACGCCGGGATCTGCTGGGCCAGCAGCTCCAGGGCTTCCACCGACACTCCCACCTGAGCCACGGCCGACGACGGGGCCATCGCGCCGAAGGGGTGCGAGCCGCCCACGCCCGCTTTCAGCCCGGAAATCTTGAAGATGGCGCTGGGTTTGTCGTTGGTGATGAAGCCGAGCAGCTGCCACACGGGCGCGCCGCCGCTATTCGGGTCGGGGAAGGAGAAGTAGACCGCGCCGCCCATTCCAGCGGGGAAGGGCACCGTGCCCAGCATGAACACCACCACATGGTTCACGCTCTCGTAATCCGCCAGGTTAAACACGAACTTGTCGGGTGACACCTGGACCGCGTCCGTCTGAACCAGCCTGCCGGCGACCACGCAGCCGAACATCCTGCAAACTCCGTATCGGACACGGACTAGTTACCCTGCTTCTGTCCCGGTGGCAGCGGTCCAACGCCGGGGGAGGCGCACAACCCAGCCCCGCATGTAGTTGTGAAGCTGCTGGAAGTTTCTAGCACAGTGCGCCATGTTCTTCTTCTGCTCGTCACTGTCACAACCGGCGCGTTGCTGCCATCTACCGGCCACGCGTGGAAGCGCACCCGCAAATATTTCCGCCGACATATAGAGTAATAAATTAGTACTTTCAATGCTTCTCATGAACTTTTCTACATGGTCTCCTAAAGAAAATAATGTAACTATGAAGTTAACAGTTGCAAATAGAACAGATGCAGTTTTCCACTTTATTGTGATGAGTGTAGTATTGTGTAGTGTAGTTTCTATCTTCAGGGTAAAGAAAACAATTAAAAATGGACTAAATAATTTTGAGGTTGTTTTTTTTTTTTTGCATGTTTTCATTGGATATAACAAATTAAAAAATCTCGACCGAGAAAGTTGGAATGAATTATTACCGATCCGCCTTTGGGTGTTTTATTTTGGAAGTCCCTGACAGGAAGTGTGCCTTCCATTTTTGCTCCGCTGACAGATCTCTGCCTGCTGTGGATCTGCCGCGTTCCTACGCGTTTCTGAGCACACATTGCAGCATGTTTGTGACCTTAACATGAACGAGAAAAAGCTCTGCGCGACAACCATCTCCTGTTTGAGTTAAAGACGTATTAACGGCACCCACAGGTAAACTGTCCCTTGTTGTCTTCTAATCTCTGCGTTAGCTAACAGCGTTAGCCGGTTGGTGCTAATATGCTGCTGAGTTTTTAAACATCAACAAGTGAGACATTAAGGGTTCGTATAAACTGAATTGATGGTGTCGTGTGTGTCCTCTGATTGCAAATCTATTCCAGGTAAATATGAGCGACAGGCAGACATCCAGGTGGTTTACCTGCTCCAGGTGGACTTTAAGCATCAGCTGTCTACTTTCTTCCCAGGCAGTGTAAAATTAAATCAACCATATTAGCAGGAGTGTTGGTGTTGGTGGACTTTTCTGGCAAGGAAAACATGGATGAGAGGTTCTTTGGCCGGCTGCAGTGAAGTTTTGAGGCTTTGGGAACTCTCTCCCTGTTGAATAATTAATGAGCTACTCATTCTTTTAGTGTTGTGTTCCAGTTTGTTTGCTCAGTTGGCTCTCGGAGGAGAACAAACACCGAAACAGTCTTTCTTCCGCAGCAGCGTCTCGTCCATCCTTTCTTTGTTTTTCCAGTAACTTTGTTCATCGGGTTTCTTTGCAGAACCGTCTGATGAGGTTTCCTTTGCAGGTCAGGGTGGAACACATCGTTTTCCTTGCACCTTCATCATTTCACGTTCCCTTCTCTGTGTGCATCGCTCCTCCGTAGAAACCCTTGAACGAAGCAGATGTTGGCCGCCAAACTTTAAATAACACCGTGGTTCAGTGGAAAATATTGAAAGAAATACCGTGTTGTTAGTGGCAGGCAGCAATATTGTGTGGAAAAATAGACAAAATCCAGGAGAATAAAACAAACAGACATAAGATTAAAATGCTGTTGGTTACTTGTATCTATTTCAACTTGGAACATCAGTATTGAGCTTTTAGTGTGTGTTGCATTGTGGGATATGTAGGCTCACACCTTTTTAAGTTCTTTTTGTTCTTTCTGTCTAATATAGAACAAAGATGGGAGTGTGAGGGGCTTAAACTGAGAAGAGGAGCTGCAGGAGGAGACCGAGGTCAGTGATGGAGCACAGTCACAGTCTCCTGCTTAACGAGCAGCTCTGCAGTCAGCTCGCTGAGCAGCAGAGGGCGGAGTTTATATTTGAATGGCTGACTCACCTGAAGAAGCTACTTCCTGCTGTTGACAGGGTGAGGATCATGTCAGAGGTCACGTAACTTTTGAGCGCAAGAGCCTGAAAAACGTGACCCTTTTCCTCCCCCAGGCTGACATCAAACAGAATCAGCGCTGCCTTCTTGAACAATTGTCGAATGTTTTGATCGGATCCCCGGGACCGCCAACCCGGTGGCTCCTGGCTCACTGCTTGGCTGCTGTCTATCACCTGGGGGACCCTGTTCCTTCCACCCTATTGGTCGAGAGGTGCAGTGACATCATCCGCACCAAAGATGACTCTCCATCCAGCCTGCCAACACGGCTGTGAGTTGCCTTCAGGTTCACTGCAAAGACGGGGAAAAATAAATACAAATCTTTTAGCTTTCTATTTTAAAATTTTGAGAACTGACGTACGTGTGTGTGTGTGTGTGTGGTGTGTGTGTGTGTGTGTGTGTGGTTCAGGGCAGCTGTGGCATGTCTGGGTTCTCTGTTTGAGCAGCTCGGTCGATTCCTTGTTGGTTCCTTCAGAGACGTCGTCAGTAACCTGCTGAAGAACATGAAGAACGCCGAGGTTCGTCTGCTACGTTGGAATACACCTTTAATCGTTCCTCCTTCTTCCTTTTCCGGTTTCTGTGATGTTCTGCTGTTCCTTTGTTCTATGGTTCTTCTTCTTCTATGGAAATGACGTGAGGCAACCCTTCAAACTCTGCCCCTCTTTGTCAGTCTCAGGGTCGATATGAGACCATGCTGAGCTTGGAGAAGATCCTGCGAGGTCTGGGAGTCAGTGCTGTGCCCTGTCATCGTGACATCTACAAGGTGGCAAGAACCTGCCTGACGGACCGCTCCTTGGCCGTGCGCTGTGCGGCGGCGAAGGTAACGCGGCTGCAGGTCATCCTCCATCGGGATTGGAGCTAATCTACTTCCTGCGTGTTCCTGTGTCAGTGTTTGCTGGAGCTGCAGCGGGAGGCGGTCTTTCTGTGGACCAGCGAGCTGGAGAACATCGCCACGCTCTGCTTCAGAGCCTTTGAAGGCTCCGACTACAACGTCAGGGTGTCGGTTGCTAAATTGCTAGGAACTCTGCTAGCTGCTGCTGTGGAGCCGCGACAGGCCGCCGGTAATTTCCCACAGATTACAGGAAATGACGTGAGGTCAGGTTATAGGAGACAACATCACATTACAACTCATTACAACATCTACACGATCACATTAGCACGTTCTTCTTTAGATAAACAATGAAATCTGTATGATAAAAGGTGTTTTTCCCCAGCATCCCCCAGACAAAGTGGGCGGAGCCAAAGCTCCCTTAAGGAAGTGATGGAATTGCTGTCTGGGGGTTTCCTGCGGGGCGGAGCTGGGTTCCTGCGAGCCAGCGGACACATGTTGAAAGGGACCAGCTCCGTTGGGAAGGAGGTCCGCGTTGGAGTTACGCAGGTGAGTAACCATGGCAACCAACGCTGGAACGACGCTGTGGTGGGACTGGCGGCTTCAGTGACTCCCCCTTCGCAGACCTACGTGGTGTTTGTCTGCACGCTGGGCGGCTCCTGGTTGGAGGGGAACTTCCCGGCCTTCCTGTCGCTGCTGATGGAGCTGCCATCCAACAGCAGAACCACGCAGACGCAAGCGGACGCGGCGCTCACCCGTCACTGCGTCTCCTTCGTCCTGAGGAGCACCTTGACGTCCCTGCTGGGGGAGAAGGCCCAGATCAGCGCGGCCACGCAGCTGAGTCTCGCCATGGCGGCACACAAACACGCCTTTGGTGAGCTGAGGGGGATCCCTCTGATCTTTGAAAGAGCCACGTTGCTGCGTAGATCCCGGCCCCTCCCACCCCCCCTCACGTACGTGTGACCGCTTGTGTGTCCAGAAACCGCTCTGACTGGTGGGAACAGTGAGACCAGAGTTTCGTACGCGGACGTTGCAGCCAGTCAGCACTTGTTGGTGTGTTGCCTGCAGGAACTGGGGGGTCTCCTCCTGAGACTGGGATCCACCGCCTCTTCTCTGCTTACTGATGGCAGCACAGGTCTACCAAACTCACACACTCACACGCTCGCACAAAGGAGGATGCTGAAGTGTCGTGTTCCCTCAGCCCTCGTGGACACGGTGGTCTCCTTCCTTCTCCACCCAATGGCCTCGGTCTCCCTGGCCGCTGCCTGGAGCCTGCGCTGCTTTGCCGTAGCCATGCCTTCCCAGGGTTCTCTGCTGTTGGACCACTGTTGCGAGCGGTTAATGGCGCTGAAGTCTTCCCCCGAAGCTGTGGTCGGCTACGGCGCCGCTGTTGCCGCCATGGTGGCTGCAGTGCAGCACTGCCCCCTCGGAATACCCCACACCAAAAGCATGGTGAGCGAAGCCAAGTTTCCGTGTGGGTAAATTCATTCCCATCTCATTCCATCTCATGTGTGTGTAGCTGGTGCTGACTCTGGCCGAAGACCTGCTGCGCTCAGCCTCTCAGAACAGTCGGATCTCTCTGCAGAGGACTCGGGCGGGCTGGCTGCTCATCTGCTCGCTCATCACATTAGGTAAACTGATGAGGATCCCACAGCTGGGCTCCCAGAGGCAGTGTGGGTGGATCACATGATTAAAAGATGAGATGGTAGCCAATCACCCGTCCTCATTTTAAATAGGCTGGAAACGTGCAGGCACTCCTGTGCTGCAGCAGCCTGGCAGAAATGTCTGGAATATAACACATGTGTGTTATATATGTGTGTGTGTGTGTGTGTGTCCAGGACCAGCTGTAGTGAAGCTCCACCTCCCACGGCTCCTGGTCCTTTGGCGGTGTGTGTTCCCAGCTTCGCTCAGGGAGCAGGAGATGGAGCTGCAACGAGGGGACTACTTTACGTGGCAGGTCACACTAGAGGGGCGTGCTGGGGGCCTCTGTGGTCAGTACAGAAAATAAATACTCTGACATAAAACAGCAGGTTATTTTTAGTTAGAAGACGGTTAATACACACCAGAAGTGTAACCTGGTGGAGTCGAGAGACACAGAAGAGTTTAGTTTTAACTTAAATTTTCTCCTTTTTTTAAATCAGGAATGAAGAAACTGCTGCTGCACTGTCCGCAGCTGGTCACTGATGATGTCATCAACCGTCTCTTCACGCCGATGGCCTGTGCTGTGACCCTGCTCGCCAAGTCAGTACCTGGTCAGATGGCATGTGACCAGCAGTGGTCTGACGTGCACAAGTCTGGCTGCCAGCAGCGGCTGTGACTCCATCATTTTGTTTAGTAGAGTAGAGGTTAAAACTCTCAGCGTCTTGTTCATTAAAGCCGAGGTAAATGGTAAATCCCACCGTGTGTGTGTGTGTGTGTGTGCATGCCAGGCTACCTGCTCTCATCAGGACCCACGGTTCTTCAGTTCAGAGTTTTTGGCTGGTTTACAGACTGAGAGTCTACGAGCTGCTCGCTCTGCTGCCTCCTCACACCTACCAGGGTAACAGCGCTCTACCATCTTTAAATCACGTGATGGTGAACATGTCGTGACGCTGTCATGAACTCTTTGTCTCATCCTCATGTAGAGAGTTTTGGATTGCTCATGAACCAGCTGGTCCTTGATCTGTCGGCTCAGGACAACCTGAACCAGGTTTGTTCAGAGCTCACCTTGCTGCCGCCTCTGTGTCACCATGACGACCTGCTGCTGGTTGGCCCCGCCCTCCACGACACTGAGCACAGATACATTGAGGAACAGGTGAGGTGTGAGGTTGTGACCGCTGGATGGACGCTGACGGACGGCTGACACACGTCTTTGTTCCGTCTCAGCTCCATGGCAGCAGCGGCGTGGGCGGAGCCTCTTTGGACAACGACGTTTTTAGTCTGTGCGACACCAGCAATGAAGTCCCAGCTCCCCTGACCCCGTCCATCGCTCTCACCGTTGCTGCTGTCCGTTTGTTTGGAGTGCTATTCCCTCACATCATCTCTGCTCAAAGGTAATTTACCTGCTGGAAGTCCCACCCACCGCACCAGTTAATCTAGGACCGTTAACTGTCAATCAAGACGTTTTTGTGATGGTTTTTAGGGTGAAGATTTTGGAGCAGTTTGTGGAAACCGTGAACAAGATGAAGGGTCAGCGCCATCAGACTGCCCAGACTCACATCTGTGCTGCCCTCTGCAGTCTGCTGAAGGTACCGCAGCCCAGACTCCACCACACGTTTGTGTCGGTTAATGAGAATGGACTTTTTCACCTTTGTACAGGGATTCAACAGAGGTCATATTTCTTTCAAGAGAATAAAATAAAATTCAGCAGAACAATAATGGAGGCCCAGTATGTCAGATGATCTCAGTGGCTTTTGGATTATTACTATCATGCAGCCTTTTGAGGTCTTTTATTCTGTAAACCTTTAAAATAATCATTGTAATCTAATCTGTGCCTCTGCAGCATCAAGGAGGTGTCGGTGGCTCTCTGGGGCCGGAAGAGCTCCGTTCTCCAGCGTTGGCTCTCCTGTTGGGTGCCTTGGAAAACGTCAGTCCTCTCCTGCGTTGCATGGCTGCTGAAGGTCTGGCCCGGCTGGTCCAGGTCATGGGAGACGCCGGCTTCACTATCTCGGCCTCTCTGCTCTGCTTTGACAGGTGCGGCGATGATAACCTACCTGTCTGGTATTGTGGAACCTTTACAATGTTGTAGGCAGTTGTGATTCCGGGAGATACTTTTTATTAAACCGCTGCTGTCACTAACACAACGTCCGGAAATGTTGGACCAATCAGGCTGAAGACGGCTCGAGACGCAGCATCACGCAGCGGCTACGCTCTGACTCTGGGAGCACTGCAGCGCTACACCGGGGGGATCAGCTCCACTCAACACCTAAACAACTGCGTAGGTGTGCTGTTCACCCTGAGCCAGGACAGCACCTCACCTGAGGTCCAGGTAAACACACACACACACACACACACACACAGTACTCTTGTTTTATTCCTGAAGCTGCACCTGTGTGTGTGTGTTGGTTTCAGACCTGGGCTCTCCACAGTCTGGCTCTCATCATCGACCTCTCTGGCAGTCTGTTCCGTGCCCGTGCGGAGTCTACCTTTACCTTGGTGCTTCGTCTGCTGTTGTCAGCCCCGCCCACTCACCCTGAGGTGCACCGCAGTCTGGGGCGCTGCCTCCACAGCTTGATCACCTGCCTGGGACCTGATCTGCAAGGTAACAGCTGCAGGTGTGTGTGTGAGGGTCACGGTGTGACGGAGTGGCAGTAAAATGTGCGTACATCCTCAGGTGACGGTGCAGTCGCCGCCTTGCGCTCCAGCTCTTTGGTTGGATGTGGAGTGATGCAGTCCATTCCGGATTCCCTGGTTCAGTCTGGATCTATTTCTTGTCTTCAGCAGCTTCACATGTTCTCTCCATCCCACGTGAACCTGTCCAGCCTCGTCCCTGCACTGTGTGTGAGTGCATTTAGTCTTTATTAGCGTTGAGTTTCAGTTTGTATAGATAAGTTAAATTGTAGTCAGCTGTGTGTGTGTGTGTGTGTGTGTGTGGTGTCTTGCAGGAGATTTTGTTGGATTATTCGCTGCTGGTAGGTTCTGTTTGCCTCCTCCTCCTCTGTTGTAACTGGGTAATAATCACGTCTCAGTCACAATGTTCACATTAAACCTGTAAACCTGTTTTTAAATATCAAAAATACCTGTGGGGAAAGTATATGGTCTGATTAATATACACGTGTGTGTACCCCTTTTTCTTACAAAAGCACCCGCGTAAAGGCTCATGTGTGTTGCAGGCCAACCTGTGCAGCTCCTTCCTGAGCCTGCGGCGGGCTGTGGTGGCTTGTCTGCAGCAGCTGGTCCAGCGGGAGGCCCTGGAGGTGTCGGAACACGCGGTGACTCTGGTCAAAGACCTGCCACGACGGGACACCTCCCAGCTCGGTCAGTCACTCCAGCTGTGACCAAGAATTCTCTGCCATATAGCCCACAGGTTCTACCAAATTAACCCTCTTGTAAAGACACAGTCCGCAATTGTTATGGCGAGTTTATTTTAACAGAGACAGAATATCAGCAAAACTCCAGAGTTAAATTGAGGAAGGTGAATGTTTGTTCCCCCAAAACCAGCCGGACGTCCTGCCTCTGCAGATAAGTTAATCCTGGTGCACAGATTAATCCTGTCTGTTTGGGCAAGTAAAGAGCTGTGGACACCCGAATCGTTCAGAAAAAGGTTGATAAGAATGTGATGTGGACAGATGAGACCACAGTTCAGCTGTGGGGCAGCACCTCAAGGCTTGAAGATAGACCAGCCAAGGCAACAAAAGAACAGCTGAGGAAGAAGCACATAAAGGTCCTGGGGGGTCTGAGCCAGTCTCTGAACCTCCAGTCCATAGAAAGTGTGTGGAGGGAGGATTTGGAGAGCATCTGTAAAGAGGATTGGGCTAAAAACCTCTCTCAGATGTGCCTGAACCTGGTGACCAACTATAAGAAATGTCTGGCCTCTGTACTCATCCATCAAGTCCTGAGTTATAACTTTCATTAATGTGTTTTTATTCTGGTTTCTTGTGGGTCTCTG
This sequence comes from Takifugu flavidus, assembly GCF_003711565.1. Taxonomy (NCBI): domain Eukaryota; kingdom Metazoa; phylum Chordata; class Actinopteri; order Tetraodontiformes; family Tetraodontidae; genus Takifugu; species Takifugu flavidus. The sequence continues at coordinate 12,040,549 of NC_079535.1, forward strand.
TTGAAAAGCCTCTAGCTTCTGCTCTGATGTGGCTGATGAGTTAAAAATAAAGAGCAGCTTTGGCACAATGATGCTCCGTCACCAAACACTGCTCCCCTGTGCAGAGGTCACCCTGAAGGAGGTGGGTCTGGAAGGGGTGCTGTTCACTCTGCTGGATCAGGAGTCTGATCCGGGTCTGAGGAGGAACATCCAGGAGATCCTGATCCACATGATGGCATCCAGCTCCACCAGGGGGAAACTGGGACACTGGCTCAAGCTCTGCAAGGATGTGTTGTCAGCAAGCAGTGGTGGGTTGAATCCGCTGATCAGAACGTACTGGGTGGTTTGGAGCGGTTGAACTTTGACCCTGATTTCCATCAGACTGTCGAGTTTCAGTGGAGGTGAAACAAGAGGACGAGGAGGCAGACGGCGCCAGGGATGACGACTCGTCGACGTTTGAAGCACGCCCGGAGGCCGGCGGGCCGTTCACAGCGCTGCGCTGGAGCACGCGCTGCTTTGCCATGGAGTGCGTCTGTCGCATCATAGCCCAGTGCGAGGGGGGCGATCCGGCTCATTTCAACATGGCTCTGGCGCAGGAGCGACGGCTCCACGAGTCCACGGGTGAGTTGCTCGCTGCAGCCGCGTTCACATCCCGTCTATAAACTACTCAGCCAGCCGCCATGACCTCGCCTGTCACAGACTTCCTGGTCCTGCACCTTGGAGACCTGGTACGCATGGCGTTCATGTCGGCGACAGACCACAGCGACCAACTCCAGCTCGTGGGTCTGCAGACTCTGCTGGTGATCATCAGATGCTTCTCAGACATTCCAGAACCAGAGTTCCCCGGTCATGTGATCCTGGAGCAGTACCAGGCTAATGTGAGAAACAGTTATTCTAATGCTAATCCAGATTTAGCATTGAAATCTTCATGTGAAAATATCTTTGTGTGTGTGTAGGTTGGAGCGGCGCTCAGACCAGCCTTCAGTGCAGACGCCCCCCCCGACGTTACTGTCAAGGCCTGTCAGGTGACCAGCCGGACTCATTAGTGTTGCACCTGAGTGGCCTCTGAAGGTGGTTTTGCCTGCAGGTGTGCAGCGCCTGGATCACCAGCTGTGTGGTCAGCGACTTCCGTGACCTGCGACGTGTCTATCAGCTCCTCACCTCCTCCTTGGCTAAAGTCCAGGTTGAGAAGAACACATCCAGTCAGCTGTTCAGTGAGGCCACCACGACCATGGAAACACTGGCCGTCCTCAAAGCCTGGGCCGAGGTCGGTGTTTTCATTTATTTAAAGTGGATCCAAGCAAAGATTTATGCTTAATTCTGAGGGAGATTGGCGAGAAAGCCCTTGAAGCGTGTTTAGAAGAAACCTTTAAAAGTAAAAGTAGAAAAACATGGAGTACAATTGTTAAAAAAATGCTGCTGATACCTCCAACAGGAACAGCCTGAGGAACTTTTCTGTCTAACATTTAGATATCCAGGTGTCACCAGCGGCTCTGGAGTTAAACGTAAATCTATCAGCATGTGGGACCGAGACCAGGTCTTGTTGATTTTCAGCTGCTGTAACAAATGGAATAAAGTGTTTGTGTCTGCCAGGTTTACATTGTGGCTGTTGAAAGAAGCAGAAGTGAGGACACCACCCACCTCTTGAAGCTCGTCCAATCAGATCTTTCCACCCTGAGCCGTCTGTGGCTGGCGGCGCTGCAGGACTACGCCCTGCTGACCCTCGGACAGGAGGAGGCGCCACAGCTACCAGCGACAGGTGGGACGCGTCCTGCAGAGAGGCTCTTCAGAAGATAAGTCCAGGCCTCGTGTTTCTCACGTCGGTCCTTCTCGTCCTCCAGGAGGCTCTTTCTACACGGCAGAGATGGCGAACCAGGCCAGGGCTCATTACTGCTCCGCCTGGGCTCCCATCCTGCACGCCACCTCCCTGTGGCTCCACAGTAACGGTCAGTGCTGCTCACTCCTCCCCCTCCTCGTTTGTCTTGATGTTTGATGGATTTTCTTTCCAGGTTTTGTGGTGTCAGATGACACGCCTGCTAACCTGTCCAGACCAGCCACGCCCACCTCGATGGGACACACGTCCTCTGCAGGTGGAGCCAAGAGTCCAGAAGACATCAACTCCGACCGGCTGCATCTGATACTTGGTGAGACACGAGTGAAACCAGCAGCCTCTCGGGTGGGTTTGCGTAGCTTGTCCTGAGCATGGTGCCATTGTTCTTCCAGGGATCAGCGTGGAATTCCTCTGCTCTCCACACTCTGGGGACCAGATGGAGAACATCATTTCCTGTCTCCGAGCTCTGCAGGCTTTGTTTGACGTGCCCTGGCCCCGAGCTCGGATCGGAATCGACCAGGTCAGTCACTGTAGTTGTTTTCTGGGGTTTCAAATTTAACTCCAGGGGCGGCGGTGGCTCAGTCTGTAGGGGACTGGGCTGAGAAGCTGGAGGCTCTTGGCTCAATGGATGTTTTTATTGTTGGATTGAAACCTTTTCAGGTTCTGAGCGTGGAGCTCCTCAGTGTCCTCCACAGGCTGATGGTCACCAGAGAGGCGGCGTGCGTTCAAAGAGCTGTGCTGGAATTACTGCGGCAGATTGTGACGGCGGCTCAGGAGCACATACGGGAGAAACGCCACAGCGCCGAAGGTGCGGACCCTCGACCGGCACCTGCACTCGGGCTTCGCTGTGCTGTTCATAACCATGATTGTCCCACAGTGGATGACGGTGCCGCCGAGAAGGAGACGCTGCCAGAGTTCGGTGAGGGCCAGGAAACTGGCGGTTTGGTTCCGGGTCGTTCGCTGGTGTTTGGAGCGCTGGAACTCTGCCTCTGTGTGCTGGTCCGCAAACTTCCACAACTCAGCCCTAAACTGGCCGGAAGCGGTCCAGATGGCACAAGGATCGGTAGGAAAATATGTGAACGTGTGTGTGTGTGTGTGTGTGTGTGTGTGTGTGTGTGTGGGGCTGTGGGTCTGGTAAATATGGTGTGGTTAGTATGTTTCAATCTGATATCTGGACTCCACATCTGTTCTGTGGTTATACGTCACCTGTTGTCATGAATGGCAATTACTCTAAATGAATACACAGCAGCCTTGTTATTATGTTGTTGAAATATTGTCATGAATACAGTGAGTGTGTGTGTATGTATGTATAAAGGGTTTGTATTGTGTCCAGGTCCTGGGGCTTTGGTCTGGTCTCTGTCTGATGGTGACTGTCAACTGGTGACCTTGGCTCTCTGCATCCTGTCTGACCTGCCATCCATCTGCTCCCCACAAGGTTAAGGCTAACGCTAACGCTAACGTGCTCACGTGTTAGCCTTGGTTGACTCTGTGTGTGTCCTTCTGCAGGCAGCGTGTCCGTCCTACCCACAGTCCTCTATCTGGTGCTGGGAGTCTTCCGAGAACTGGTCCACCGGCCCGCAAACATCAGTGAGACCCAAAATAAAAGTCTCTAGTGTGTAACAGTAACATGTCAGCAGCGTGGTTAAGAATCAGTTGTAGGTAAATACAGTGGAAGGATGATATTGGCTCCCACATGTCCCTGATGCTAATGGTAGCTGACCTATAAACAAGCTAACATCAGCCACATTCGGACTTTTCATTGACCCGGATGTGGCATCAGTAGAGTCTGAGGACCTCCCACCCTAGTGTCGCCTCCTAAATACCTTTTCATGTATAAATATGTGCATTAGTTGTGAAGATATGAAAAACCTTCCTTCCAAATTTGTGCTACTTCACAGAACTCGAGTCCCCCCCGGATGCTCTGGTGGTGGACTCCGTCGGCGGTACCGGTCCTGGCTCCGTGCTCCAGGCAGTTCTTCAGGCCTTGAAGTTGTTGGTGACGTGTCCAATGAGCCGCCAAGAGAAGAGCCGTGGAGCCTGGAGGAACCTGCTGAGATCAGCCCTCAGCACTCTGCTGGGCCTTTGGGAGTCTGGTAGGGACCACCAGCGCCGCCGGTATCGGTAACACACGGGCCAGACGGGAAGCTCAGGTGTTTGGTGTTTTCAGGAGACCACTTGGTGGATCAGGCCAGTCTCCTCACAGCTTTGACCGTTTTCCTGCAGTCTGCGGGGGTGGACGTCTGCAGCCCAGAGCCGCTGCACACGTCCTGTCTGCAGCGCTTCACCACTGCCATGGAGGCCAAAGACCCGCGGTCAGTACCTCTTTTACTGCCACCCAGAACAAACTTGTGGAGACACGTCTGCTAATCCCACGTTAAAGGATGGTGTTTATGGAAGACGACGGGAACCTCACTGATTGGGATTTTGTCCTTTCCTCTATCTATTCCTCAGAATTCTGCATTAACCCCTGATGTTTTCATGAACTATGATGTTTTCTTGGTCGTTCTGAATCTTTGAGCATATCCCATCCAAGCGTTCAGAACTTCAAACCCAGTTGTTTTCACATCTGTGATCCATGTTTCAAACAAGAGAGAGTGTTGGAAAAGGTCTGGATGGAACCAACATGCTGTTTTTGCATGGGTTGATTTTTATATATTATTCATGTTGCACTCAGCTACTTTATCATCTCCTGGACGATACAACAGTCTGATGAAGTTGACAAAATGTCTAAGTTTAGATCGGAGTCTATATTCAGCCAGGGACGAGCAGCAGCTTTATTTTTACAACACACTCTCGGATGGGAGGATGCCCTATATACTGGTTAAACTGGGACACTACCCGCAGCCTGGATAGATCTGGGTTCTGACAGGACAGAACCAGTTTGAACCAGGAAGGCCTGCTGCAGGTCATTCTGTTGCCGGGGTAACCTGCAGGCCAGTCTGTCCTGATTGTGTCACTGATGATGTAACCGTGAATGACAACGATGTCTCCGTCGCAGGTGGTGACTCGGTGTTTTCAGCTGATGACGTCAGTGTTTCAGGCTCCGCCCACAGTGGCGGTCCCGTACATCAGAGCCCTCGGACCTCCGCTAGTGCGCTTCCTGCAGGTGCTGATGCCAGATGGCGTGATCTGAGAATTTAAATTTTTCACCGTTGATTTTAAAAGGGATGAAGATGATGATGAAGTGTTTGTTCTTCAGAAGGTCGAAAGGAGTCGTCCCCAAAGTCAAGAGGATCTGATTGGGGTCTTGGAGGGGGTCCGAGCTCTGGAGGCTCTGGTCCAGGCAGCAGAGGAGATGCACCGTCAGTTTAATCACAGATAATTAAAGACATTAAAAATTGGCTTGATTGATTTAAGTCTGATGACATCACTTCCTGTGTGACTGCCCCTCAGGTCCGCAGCTGGTGGCCATCTTGCTGCAGCTGCTCATCTCCTTCCTCTTGGATGAGAATGCCCTTGGCTCCGCCCCCAAAGCCTCCCGCTTGCTCCATGAAGCAGCGCTCAAAGATCTGATGCGTCTCGGGCCTCTGTACTCAGCCGTCTTCAGGTAATTAAGTATTTAAGCTCCGCCTTTGTTCAGGTGTTCTATGCAGACGATCGGGATCAACTCTGATCGATCGATTGTTTGGCAGGTCCCTCGTTGCATCGTCGCCTCACTTCAAGTCTCGCTTGGAGGCCGCCATTAAAGGAAACCAGGAGACTTTAAAGGCTAAACCCACCGGAGACGACGCCGCCACCCGTAAACCGGCCAAGTCTCCGAGCATCATGCTTAAAACCAACTTCCTGTGAAAGATGCTGCGTTCCCGGCTGCAGTGAAATCAGGACCAGTTTCTCAGTCCACCGTGTTGCCAGAAAAAAGCAGAAAGCCACGATCCACCGTCACTTGCTCTTGAACTGATTCATCCATGTTGTCATGATGTCACATCTTTGTGGTATCGGATCACTTCCACGTTCGATTTTGATCGTGTCAGCGATGCGTTAAAGGGTTTTTCGTCCTGCTCAGACTTTTCGATGTCTGAGCACCCTTGAATGTATCACACGTGTGAACAGGCTAATGTGAAAACACGTATGACCTTTAAATATCTATTTTTTTCTGAAGGATGATTGTATAAATAACTGGCTAAAATCAATTTTTATTTGCTGCATATGTAATAAGACAATCTGGTCTTGTTGAATTTGAAGGGCCACAGATCTGAACTGGGATTTTATTCAGTTTTGTTTGTGTGTTTTTCTCTCTTTGAACACAACACTTCAAATTTAAACCATTTCCCCCCTGTTTTAGGTTCTAAACTTGCCTTTTTAAATTGTAAACTTTCAGTAATTGTGACTCCAGGCTTGCAGAAATTTTGAGGAAAAAACAAGCTTTCACAGAAACTTTCCAGGAGTTCCTTGTCCTGACTTACAGGATGGATTCTGCTTAGGCAGCAAATGTTGACATGCAACTCAGAAGGGAAATTAGTTGTCAAATTTCATCCTCCTCTTAAAATACTAATCCTTTACAGTGGCCTGGGAGGGACAGTTCAGCACTTTAGTTCACTACACCACGATGTTCATTCCTCCCTTTTTTAAGATGTTGAGTTACCTGATGTATGTTTTGGATTTTTTTAGCCTTTTATTGTGAAAACCTTTCTGACATGACTTTCTTTTAGCTTCAAACACTAAGAATTCACCTGACTAATCAGTTGAGCTGCGCCTCTGAGTTGAGTTAATCTTTTCCAACACAGTAGTTGAATAAAATGTGATTATATTTCAATCAAGTTTCTTTGATTATTCGTCTACAAGTGAATCATTGCCCAACAGAGGACCTTTCCTAAATGTCTTTTCTCACAGACTTGAAGAGATAATAATAAAGTTGCATGTACACTATATTAAACGTAAATCACCTTGATTTTCACAATGGAGACATCTCTGCTCCCCATTTCAATTCTCCCACGGCACCAAATTCCTCATAAATCCCAAAACACATTTTACTGATAAAAGGTTTTATACATTATTTATCCATTGAGCTAAATTAGAAAGATAAGAGCATCAAATATGTTGTTGCGCCCCCTAACGGAACGTCATCCTGCACGTGCTGCCTTCACGGTTATCGGAAACTCACCATGTAAATTAAAGAAACACGGATTAATCCAAAATGTTGGAATCTACTATTGATTTTAATAACAAATATTGTAAATTATAAAGTCTTACTTTAATACCACAAGGTAAATTAAATTTTATCAAAATACTACACTATAATATCACAGCCGATCATTTATTGATGCTGCAAAGAGACATGAATTTATCTACGGAGATCATTTTCGATCCCACACGCGCACAACCTTTTATCATGTGTCAAATTAATATTCTCTAACCGAATGATTGGGTAATTATGAAGCTTTGGCGTCTACATCCAGCTTTTGTGTCTCTGTCATACTGAGGATGGTGTGTTTTCCGAGCGCAGCCTGAAGACCTGAAGACAGCAGCAGCCGTCGGCTCGGCTCTCCATTTCACTCCGGTCTGCTCTGTTTATCGCCTCCGTCCACTCTGACCTTTTTACACCCGGCCCGAAGAAATGGGGAACACCTCGATCTAAACCGGAGCATCGGTACTTGACAACGTTTATCACCATTCAGCAGGACCAAGAAGACATTGATACACGCGGGCTTATCGCCTCAGTACCGAGAAGGGGAAAAAATAGGGTAAGTATCTCGTTCCGCTGGTAAAAGGGAACACAGGCCGCCGCCGCTAATCGCGTATCCGCAGCTGGGCTGCGGCCTGTCGGCTCTCGTGGAACTCGAGTCCCGCGGCTTGTGTTCATACGCCAAGGCCTCAGTGATAGTTATGGCAAATTTGAAACGCTAACGTGTGACTCCTTATGACCCAGTCGGGAGACTCTGTCTTTGTTGGTGTGGTACTGAAACCAAGACTAGCGGTTTCATGACGGAACCGTGAATACGCTGATGTTGGAGCTAATGTTAGCCTCGGGGGTAGCTGGCGAGCTATCCCGCTACATTAGCCGGCGTTGGTCGCTGGTAATTTGTTTTTCTGCTTGTTTTACCGGCCAGGTCACGGGTTCGTGTCTCACCCTCGACATCGTGTGTCACGACCAAGGATCGTAAGAGTCTGTCACCCCTGGCGTTGTTGCGAACGCCTATTTAATTTGGCCGTGCCGAAGACTAAAATGAGTCGTTTTAAAGTGAGTGTCAGGTGCCGATTAAAGGGTTTGTCCCAGCAGACGAGCACGACACGAAGCAGAACATTAGCAACAACGTGTCCATCCTCTCCGGTCTGATGAAATCTTTATTCCCAGCTCCGGTGGGGGGCCAGTCGTGCGTTTCTCTCCATTTACACCACATTATCGTGGCTTCTGTTGGACATTTTGGAAAGAATTGTCGCAAAGCAACGTGACATCGAAGACGACCGCCGCGGCTTCGCTGTTTCTGCTGTCGACTCGATCCTTTCCGTACAAAGAAACCTCGACTAAATCCTCTGGATCAGCGGTGACATTTTCTGGAGCTTTCCATCACGTCGGGGATTTTTGTGTTTGCTTTTTAAACACTCGGGGGTCTTTGGGGGGGGGGGGGGGGGGTAACTATGCACTTGTTATCTTGACATCTCCGCATTGTTGTCTTTCGCTTTCAAAATGGGCTCCATTAAATCTCATATTGCACGAATTTTCCACACATTTGATCCGTCACGGAAAATACAGGGATGAAGGATATGTGTCAGTGACGTCATATGTAAAGCAATTAAGATCATCGTTAATTGATGCTAACTGGAGCATTAATGACAAAAGGACAGGGTTGGTTGCACCATCCCAACGCATCGTTGAGTCTTTCCCAGTTCGACCTGCAGCGTGCTTTCATCCGCCAGGCAACATTTTAGCTAACTGGGAGCTGTGGTTGACGCACAGTAGCTCCAAGTAAGGAGCCTGGCGGTGGACCAGACAGGCAGGTCATTGGGAACTGTGTGCACGCAGGGCTGCAGGCTGGTTTTAAATTTATTTCTGTGTCTGTACAACAGAACGTGGCGCTCGGTGGTGCCGAAGAGCTTCGTGTTCATCCTGCTTGTTCAACAGTCCTTCCAGAGTGTGTGAGGCAGCACCAGCTCACTGGTCTGCTGGGTGTCTCTGGCCATGGTTTATAATGGGTCTGATGTCCCAAAACATGGAGCTGGTCTTAGGTGTGTGTGTGTGTGTGTGTTGACCTTGATCCTGAGCCTGGACAACATGAAGGATTACAGAGGTAAAAGCCTACCCCTGTGGCCCAGTGATCCAGGTCTCACAGGTCCAGATAAAGGAACCTAATGTGGAATTATTATTTTCACAAAAGTGCTGTATCTAACAAACACGGTGGGTGAGCCTTTTATCACCCGAGCCACCACAGTCAGACGTCTGCAGCAGACTACTGCAAGAACCGATCATCTTTATCACCTAAGTTTCTCTGTTGGAAAAGTCCTTACAGTTATCCTGCTTCTGAGGTGGGACGGCTCCGCCGGCCACTTGTGATAAGAGGATCTGTCGACAGGCTGGCCACTCACCTTCAAATTAAGATCTAATCATCTTATTAGACTCCCAGCATGCCATGTTGTCGTCCCATTGTCCATCTGGAGCTGCAGAGGACGCTGATCAGCTCATCACTGATATGATGATGTCACTGTAGGCCCTTTGTCTGGGTTCTGCAACTGTGCTTTTAGACCCCAGTGAACATGATCAGTCGGGCAGCAGACCTAGGCTGGCTGTACTGGGGCAGGGAGGGTGAAAGAGACTGGTTGTACTGGGACAGAGGGTAAACTGAGTGATTATACTAAACCTAAAATCAAATTAACTCAGTGGGAATCTCACCTGTGGTTTCAGATCATTAACAGTCTGACTTTGATCGCTGACAGGAAGAAGAGACTACATGTCCCAGAATCCCCCGTGAGAACGACTACAACTCCCCCATATCACCTCCACCGAGTTGGTTGGATGAGTCCCGAACAGCAACAGGACTTTGAGCAGTGATTGGGTGCTAAGCCAGACCGGGTAGCCAACGGGGATCCAGGTAAGAGGTCAGGCGGAGGTGAGCCGAGAGCCGCCCCGATTGAGCTGATTTAGTTATTTATTAATCTAAAAAACTGCTTTACTTAGTCTGAACATTTGTTTTCAGGCTAGCCACCATGGCTGATGTGGACCCAGACACTCTGCTGGAGTGGCTGCAGATGGGACAAGGCGATGAGCGCGACATGCAGCTCATCGCCCTGGAACAGCTCTGCATGCTGTTGCTCATGTCGGACAACGTGGACCGCTGCTTTGAGACGTGAGTCTCCTGACATGGTTTATAGGTGAAGGGCGTGCTTGCGCTGACCGCTGGAGTTCTTCTCTTTCCAGGTGTCCTCCTCGGACATTCCTCCCAGCGCTCTGTAAGATCTTCCTGGATGAGAGTGCCCCAGATAATGTGTTGGAGGTCACAGCGAGGGCCATCACTTACTACCTGGATGTGTCTGCTGAGTGCACTAGGAGGATTGTGGGAGTGGACGGGGCTATCAAGGCTCTTTGCAACCGGCTGGTGGTGGTGGAACTGAACAATCGAACAAGCAGAGACCTGGCTGAGCAATGTGTGAAGGTAGGAGGCAGATATTCCTACCTAAATACTAGAAGAGACTGTCATAAAATTTACCCAAATGGTGGTATCTGTCAGTGGCACACAAGCAGGGAACAAACCACCACTTCCTGTTAGGAACTAAAACTATGAAACCTTTAAAAATCCTTTAATCTTTGGTTGATAACAAATCAGTCACCACACATAGATCATTCTCCCATCTGATGGCTGTTTATAGTTACCTTTTGACTAAGGTTACTTAGGTTTATTGTATTGTTTTTGTGCTTTAATGTAGTATTTCTATATGTGTAGTTCAGATTGAGACCGGTGGTCCCGTCAGGTTTATAACTCTGAGCAACTCTCAATAACTCTGACATTGTGTGACTGAATTTTGGTGTTTCTGATCAGTTCCGTGTGTGTGTGGGAGCTATTAAGAGGAGGGCCCTGTGATCCCAGACCAGCTTGTTTCTGGAGCTGTACCACATGAACATGTGCTCACAGAAATTCAGACCACAGGACAGAGTTGTTCTTTGTTCTGAGGCTGAAATATCCTTTGTAGATTTACATCAGGTGACTCCTGTACTTTTAGAACAGTTTAGCACCGCAGAGAATTTACAGTCACCGAATTTATATTCGAGGCGTTTGTGTTAAGATGAGTCAATAACGGCGATCAATGCTAAGTTTGTTGATCTGTCCCATTGACAATTGCTGATTGATTGCTGGTTGCAGGTGCTGGAGCTGATCTGTACTCGGGAGTCTGGTGCCGTGTTTGAGGCTGGCGGCTTGAATTGTGTGCTGAGCTTCATCAGAGACAGCGGCCATCTAGTCCACAAGGACACTCTGCACTCGGCCATGGCTGTGGTGTCCCGTCTCTGCAGCAAGATGGAGCCTCAGGATTCGTCTCTGGAGACCTGCGTGGAGTCTCTGTCGAGTCTGCTCAAACATGAAGACCATCAGGTAGCCCCTGGAAACCACAGCTGCCTCTCTGTGAAACCTCTGACAGCTGTGTGTTGGCATTGCAAAAATTGTTGGTATCTTTATGATGATTTTCATGATTTTATTGTGAGATCAAGCAAGTCATGTTGATAAAAGGAGATCATGGAGCCTGTACTGTTAAAACCAAAGATTTGCTTTTTTATTTTTAAGCTTTTTATTGTCGAGGCAGTTCAGTGATATTGATATTTTCCAAGCGTCTTGGTAAAGTTGGGGACTTCATGGAAGTCATGGACCGTGACAGTGTTATTGTTTCCTCTCCTTCAGGTGTCTGATGGAGCGTTACGCTGCTTCGCGTCATTGGCCGACAGATTCACCCGCCGTGGTGTAGATCCTGCCCCTTTAGCCAAACATGGCCTGACAGAAGAACTGCTGTGTCGCATGGCCGCTGCCGGAGGCACCGTGTCGGGCCCTCCCTCCTCCTGTAAGCCCGGCCGGGTGTCCACTGGTGCCGCCCCTCCAGCACCAGACTCCAAACTGAGCAACCAGGTCTCGACCATCGTGAGCCTGCTCTCGACCCTGTGCAGAGGCTCGCCACTCGTCACTCATGTATGACCACTAGTCCCAGACAGGATGCATGGGGGGGGGGGGATTGGGTGTTTTCTAATCTTTGCTTCTCGTATCTTCAGGACTTGCTGCGCTCCGCACTGCCTGACTCCATGGAGTCGGCCCTGGGAGGAGACGAGCGCTGTGTGCTGGACACCATGCGGCTGGTTGACCTCCTGTTGGTGCTACTGTTCGAAGGCCGGAAAGCGCTGCCTAAATCCACGGCGGGGTCAACAGGGCGAATCCCAGGGCTGCGACGCCTTGACAGCTCAGGGGAGAGATCACACCGACAGCTCATTGACTGTATTCGCAGCAAAGACACGGATGCTTTGATTGATGCCATTGACACGGGCGGTAAGAGAAGATAGTTTAAGGTCGAACTGATGTGAAACTGTTGTTGAACCTCCTGCCTATGTTGCAGCTTTTGAAGTGAACTTCATGGATGACGTTGGACAGACACTACTTAACTGGGCTTCAGCATTTGGAACACAGGAAATGGTAAGAAAAAAAACCCTAAAGACATCTGGGAAGAAAGACTGTAGATCGCTGAATAAATATTTAAAATACGGTTTCGATTTCTGCAAACCAGAGCGTCTTGGACAACACATGTAGCAATCATCCACGCTCTAATCCAAGCCTAAATTCTCCTGAGAACTGGTGGATGCATTCACTCGTGTCTTCTTCCAGGTGGAGTTTCTTTGTGAAAGGGGTGCTGATGTCAACCGAGGCCAGAGGTCGTCATCACTACACTATGCTGCTTGTTTTGGACGTCCACAAGTAGCCAAAGTAAACAAAGTCAAGCCCAGCCACAAACGCCAGTGACTGTGATGATTATGTGTAACTCTGCGTGCATGTGTGTGTGCGCAGACACTGTTGCGTCATGGGGCTAACCCAGACTTGCGAGACGAGGATGGAAAGACACCGCTGGATAAGGCGAGGGAGCGAGGACATAGTGAGGTGGTGGCCATCCTACAGTCTCCAGGTTAGTCGGTGAATCCCAGTCGGTCATAAACCACCACTATCATTCATGAGTGTGTACCTGGCTGAATATGAGCCGTTAACTGTGCCAAAGTATGCAGCAGCAATTACTAGTATAACTTGTTCCTGACCTCATTACCTGATTGGTACAAATGTTTTTGTACTACAACTAATAATTATGGATCTGCCAAGCTGCTCACATTTTGCGTAGCAGGTGGTGCAATTGTATTCAAGGGTTACCCTCAGTAAAAGGGTCGCTGATTGAGGCGGCAGATTATAGAGGGTTGTGTTATTTAATTCCAAGGGCAAAAAGACTCAGATTTAGGAGGGTTTTTTTCCCCCTAATGACCCACGGTAATATAGTTACATACACGTAGTAAATGCTAATTATTGTTGCCTTGTCATGATACAGGAGACTGGATGTGTCCAGTGAACAAGGGTGATGACAAGAAGAAAAAAGATGTGAATAAGGAAGAGGAGGAAGGCAGCGAGCCCAAAGGAGACCCAGAGATGGCTCCAGTTTACCTGAAGAGGCTTCTGCCTGTTTTTGCACAAACCTTTCAACAAACCATGCTGCCTTCTATCCGGTGAGCAGCTCAGACCGAGAGTTACAGCTGGTGTTAAAGATCGTCGTGTTAAAGATCGTCGTGAACGTGGTGTGTTTGTGTTTAGGAAAGCCAGCCTGGCTCTGATCAGGAAGATGGTTCACTACAGCAGCGAGGTGCTGCTGAAGGAGGTGTGTGACAGTGAGTCGGGCCACAACCTGCCCACTGTGCTGGTGGAGATCACTGCCACTGTGCTGGACCAAGAGGTGCGTGTGTCACAACACTTTAAATGCTTACATTACTGACAGTGCATCCAAGGAGATGAGGTGCCAATGAAATTGCAGTAGAATAAATTAGCTCATAATTTGTCTTTCTATACTGCTGCAGTATTGATTCAGTGTGGATGTAAATGAGTATTTTGATAGATTTGCCCGTATCAGGTAGGAAGCATCCCTCCTGAAAATCCTCTTTGCTCTACAACCGTCTTATCTTCTCACAGACTGTCATGTTTTTGCTCTCCTAGCATGTTATTGACTCTACCAACAACTACCTCTCGTTTGTTTTTTTTTTTTTTAAATCGCAAAGTTTGTGTTTCAGGACGACGACGACGGTCACCTCCTGGCTCTGCAGATCATCAGAGACCTGGTGGATAAAGGTGGGGACGTTTTCCTTGACCAGCTGGCTCGACTCGGTGTCATCAACAAGGTGTCGACTCTGGCTGGTCCGGCCTCTGATGACGAGAATGAGGACGAAAGCAAACCTGAGAAGGTAAAGGAAAAGTGTGTGCAGTGCTGACCCCTGCTCTAAAATGTCCGAGGTTCCCATCCCTCCACCCGTAAGCAGCATCATTTTTAAACTGTTTGTGACTGTGCGCAGGAGGAGGAAGTGCAGGAGGATGCCAGGGAAATCCAGCAGGGGAAGCCATACCACTGGAAGGACTGGTCCATCATCAGAGGGAGGGACTGTCTCTACATCTGGTCAGATGCTGCTGCCCTAGAGCTTTCCAATGGCTCCAATGGTTGGTTCCGATTTATTCTGGATGGAAAGTTGGCCACCATGTACTCCAGCGGGAGTCCAGAAGGAGGATCAGACAGCTCAGGTTCCACTAACTCGTATAGTAGCTCAAGACACACTTCAGATCGCTGATTGACCTCAGAGATACTCATCCTCATCTATCTCTTACGTCTCTACCTGCAGAGTCTCGCAGCGAGTTCCTGGAGAAGCTTCAGCGAGCAAGGAGTCAGGTGAAACCAGTAACATCCAGTCAGCCCATTCTGTCGAATGTGGCACCCACAAAACTGACGGTGGGTAACTGGTCTCTGACCTGCCTGAAAGAGGGAGAGATCGCCATCCATAACTCTGATGGTCAGCAGGCCACTATCCTCAAGGAGGACCTCCCTGGCTTTGTGTTTGAGTCCAACAGAGGAACAAAGCACTCATTCACAGCGGAAACCTCCTTAGGTGAGGAACATGTCCCCTCGAGGCCCTTAACCACCAATTTGGCTTCAGTGCTACCTCCAACATGTATCTCTGAGGAACCTTATCCAAAATAAATCGTCCTGCATGTTACAGGCGCCACTCGGATGAAGTCGCTGGAGCTTCTGATGTCTGATGTGTTTTCAGGTTCAGAGTTTGTGACTGGTTGGACAGGGAAGAGAGGCAGAAAATTAAAGTCAAAGCTGGAAAAGACCAAACAGAAGGTCAAGAGTATGGCAAGGGAACTGTACGATGACCATTTCAAAGCTGTCGAGAGCATGCCCAGAGGGGTGGTTGTCACCCTGAGGAATATCTCCACCCAGCTGGAGTCGGCATGGGAGCTGCACACCAACCGACAGGTATACAGGCTCACGCTCATATCATGCAATTGGTTCAGTATTTAAGGTTCATCACATATCAGAGTCTTAGTGTTTCTTCAGATAGGCAGTAGGTGTAGAATGTTAAATTTTACAGTCTTAATTTGTAGAAGATTTGGCATCAAATGAGTTTAAAATGTAATCAATGGTGGCCCACAGCTTTCACCAGTAGGTAGTAATGGTCTCACTGGTCAAGCTATCAACACTGAACTAACATGTGTCAACAGTGTATTGAGGGGGAGAACACGTGGAGGGACCTGATGAAAACAGCTCTGGAGAACCTGATTGTGGTTCTGAAGGATGAAAACACAATTTCTCCGTACGAGATGTGCAGCAGCGGCCTGGTTCAGGCTCTGTTTACTGTCCTCAGCAATGTGAGTGTCGCTCCTCCGCTCGTGGTGAACCTGCAGCCTGTAAACCCCCACGTCCCAGAACTTTACTGAACCTGTTGTCTTGTGGACAGAGTGTGGAACTGGACCTAAAACATGATTGTAAGCCTTTAATGGAGCGGATCAATGTCTTTAAGGCGGCTTTCAGCGAGAATGAAGACAATGAAAGGTAATGTCAACAATCTTCCATAGAAGCCTTAAAAACAACATTCTGAAGGGAACTTCTTGATCAATCTATATTTTTTATTATCTACGGTATCAGTTGATGTTGGAGATGTTTTAGAACATCTACAGGTGGTGTTGTTCACATGCCAACAACAGAAACAGTCTTTCATAAAGGTCAGTCAACGATGATGTCCTTGTCCTCTGCAGCCGACCAGCTGTTGCCTTAATCCGAAAACTGATTGCTGTCCTGGAATCGATAGAACGTCTACCTCTGCACCTGTACGACACTCCAGGCTCTTTATACAACCTGCAAGTGAGTCCCACTTTGGTTCTGATCCTGATGCGCCAGGAAGTGGCCTTGTGGTCAGTGTGTCTTCTGAAAGGCAAACTCAAGCCGTGCACGTGTCCGCTCCTCAGATCTTGACGAGGAGGTTGCGTTTCCGTCTGGAGCGAGCGCCAGGTGAGACGGCTCTGATTGACCGGACGGGTCGCATGTTGAAGATGGAGCCACTCGCCACGGTGGAATCTCTGGAGCAGTACCTGTTGAAAATGGTGAGAAGGCGCCATCGCGCTGCCCCGACGGGGAGGTCACGGGCACGGGTCTGATGTAGGCTGGTCTCTCCCCTCCAGGTGGCCAAGCAGTGGTATGACTTTGAGCGGTCATCCTTTGTTTTTGTGAGGAAGTTGAGGGAAGGACAGTCCTTCACTTTCAGGCACCAACACGACTTTGATGAGAACGGAATCATCTACTGGGTCGGCACCAACGCCAAGTAAGTCACTTGAAGTTGTTCAGTTCTGGAGTGAAGAGCTCTAAAAACTTGTGTGGGAGTGGACAGGAGACTGACTGGGCTCTAATGGATTTAAGCTATTTGCAGCTAAATAAATCTGATGAATGACTGCTGTTTATATTTTAATAAAGATTCGCTGATTTTCAGTAGTTTTCAGGCTTTGCTGAGTTCATTTTGAATTTTTTTAGGACAGCCTATGAGTGGGTGAATCCTGCCGCCTACGGTCTGGTGGTGGTGACCTCGTCGGAGGGACGGAACCTCCCTTATGGCCGTTTGGAAGATATCCTGAGTCGGGATAGCTCCGCTCTGAACTGTCACACTAACGATGACAAGAATGCCTGGTTTGCTGTTGACCTTGGCCTCTGGGTCATTCCGTCAGCGTACACTTTGAGACATGCCAGGTAAAAAAAAAAACAATGAAGTTTTATACATTTGGTCCGGCATCATCGTGAACTGTGGCTTGGATTGGGATGTCTTGTCATGCTACTTTCCTTTACACCCTGCAGGGGTTACGGACGCTCTGCGTTACGAAACTGGGTGTTTCAGGTGTCGAAGGATGGTCAGAACTGGACCACTCTTTACACCCATATCGACGACTGCAGTCTCAACGAACCAGGGTGCGACTTCCCAATAAACCAACCGGCTCACCGGGTGCAGTTACTTGGCATCAACTATGTGACGGAGGGTCCTGAATTTTTGTTTGCTTGACTCAGGTCGACGGCCACGTGGCCTCTGGACCCCTCCAAAGAGGAGAAGCAGGGCTGGAGACACGTCAGGATCAAACAGATGGGGAAGAACGCCAGCGGTCAGACACACTACCTGTCTCTGTCTGGACTGGAGCTGTATGGCACCGTCACCGCTGTCTGTGAGGACCAGCTAGGTACAGCAGCCGTTCTGTCCCGTCAGCCTGTCCTCCTGCAGGGTCTAAGTGTGTCTTCTCAATGTTCTCACAGGTAAAGCTGTGAAGGAAGCGGAGGCAAACCTCCGTCGACAGCGCAGACTCTTCCGTTCCCAAGTGATGAAGTACATCGTCCCAGGGGCGCGTGTCGTCCGTGGCATTGACTGGAAGTGGCGTGACCAAGATGGCAACCCTCCTGGAGAGGGAGCCGTGACAGGGGAGGCTCACAATGGTAAGAAAGATTAGAGGAAGTTTGAAATTCAAGGATTATGCCTGTCAGGTCTGTTTCTGTCCTGGCTGTCATGAAGAGATGTGTGATATTCTAAACTTTCATAGTATAAGTTCAGAACATCGGTGGTCTTCCCAGGAGATCTGCACATTGGTCGTTTGGTTGGCCAAACCTCCACGTTGTAGGTGTTTGACATCAAACATGAAACACATTAAAATGATTAGAAATTAGGTGATACCTGAGAGTGTCGACACCCAGGCAGATGCTGGTATCAGGGGATGAACAGTCTAAATTTTCCGTAGAGACGCATCGTGATGCCTTCAGGAGATCTGAGAGAACCTTCTGTTGTTTTTTAACTTCTTAGTCCGGTCTGAACAGTTTTTTAAAAATAAAACCTTGAGAGAATGACATTTCTGTTCTGTGCCACACAGATAGGGAGGAAACTGGTGTTTTTACCAGTCCGGCTGCATTGTCTTTATTACTGGGCAGTGCTGTAGCTAAAGACAGCTTTGTGTTCCGTGTCTGCTCTCATTAATAGTCTTCACTTGTCTTCACCTCCACCGAGTTTCTGTTTCATGCAGACACAGACTTGAGCTGGTCTCCTGTAGACACGTCGGACACGTTTCCTCGTCTTTGTGGCTGCTGCCACCAGTTCCTAAATTAAATCATGAGGGCTGAAACTGCTGTAGCCATTTTAGAAGATGTTCATGTCCAATTTAAATCTGAATAGAAAATGTCCTGATGTTTGATGTTCTCAGGTTGCAAACTTAAAGGTCTTAATTGTCGTAGTTTACCTGGGCAGGCCTTTCTTCTTCTCCTGTCCCTCCTCTCGCTCTCGGTGTTGCTTTTTTTTTGATTTGGATGAAATTCTGATAAATTAGTTCTGATTTATTGTCAGATCAATAAGACCTCTGTCAGATGTTTCTACTTTAGCCTCCAGATGTTTTCATGTTCCATATGTTTACCCTTGTTGCTCCACCTGGACCAAAACAGACCCATATGGTGCAGACTGATCAAAGTCAGGATGATTTCCAGATATTAAACTTTTTAACTTCAGTGAATGAGAGGAACAGTGATGGTAGTTTACTGTTTGGATTTGCTTTTAAAGGTTCTTACTCACGCTCACGCTGGGTTAACTCCGGTGAGCCTACGCTGAGGCTTTCTTTTATTTTAATCGTTATTTTAGGTTTCTCATACCTTTCCAAAGTAAATGTTTTCAACCTAGACCATTCCTTATTTGCTCCTGTTACCCAGTCGTCGTTGTTACTGTGTAACATGTAAACGAGCTGAAACTGTTTCAGTCATCAAACAATAATTGACGTCAGTTATTGCATTTGACGTCTTTGTAATCAGATTATCTGCAGTGATCTGGTCCTGTGTGGAGCTGCTTGCTGCTGCTTCTCTCTCCTTTTCTCGCTCTCTCCCTCTGTTTCTGTATTCACTCCCATCTCTGTCTCTCTTCTGTCACTATATTTCTCCCTCTGTCCCCATCTTCTCTCTCTCTCTCTCTCTCTCTTGCTCTCTCTCTCTGCCGGGTCTCTGACATCCATCCGTCCGTCTCCTCCTATCTCTCTGTCCATCCAGGCTGGATTGATGTAACCTGGGATGCTGGCGGCTCTAACTCTTACCGTATGGGCGCTGAAGGGAAGTTTGACCTGAAGCTTGCTCCAGGGTACGACCCTGAGTCGGCTGCCACTGCGCCGTCACCCAAACCTGTCTCATCCACTGTTTCAGGCCCCTCCTCCATGGTGGGACCCTCCTCGATGCCAGTGACTAACAGCGGTACTACCACCACCACGTCCTGCTCCGCATCCTCCACCTCAGCCTCCCTGCAGCAGCAGCAGTCATGGAGCAGCCTGGTGAAAAATAACTGTCTTGACAAGGGCGGGGCTACATCACTGGGCGGGGCCAGCTCCTCCAGTAGGAAGGGCAGCAGTAGCTCTGTTTGTAGCGTCGCCTCCTCCTCTGACATCAGCCTGAGTTCTTCCATGGGGCTGATGGGTGTGGGGGGTCTGCGGCTGGAGAAGAGAGCTGAGGGGCTGTTGCTGGACCAGGGGGTGGGAATGGTAACAGGAAGTAGTGTCAGCACAGATGTGCAGCAACTGGAGCCCATTGTTGTACTGTCCTCTGTGGTAGACAGCGGATCTGGTTCAGCGTCAAGCTCTGGCACACTCACTACCGACATGCCGGCCCCCGGTGACGAATCAAGAAACAAAGACTCCACCACTGACCCAGCCACAGCCATTTCCATGGGGCTAGTGAGCGTTAGCTCTCCGGATGTTAGCTCGGTGTCAGAGTCCTCTGGCAAAGACGCGCCATCCCAAAGACCTCTCTGCTCGGCGACGAACGCTCGGCTGTCGGTCAGCTCCCTGCTGGCTGCCGGTGCCCCCATGAGCTCCAGCGCCAGTGTCCCCAACTTGTCGTCACGCGAGGCCAGTCTCATGGAGTCATTCGTCCGCCGCGCGCCCAACATGTCCAGAACTAACGCCACCAACAATATGAACCTGAGCCGCAGCAGCAGCGACAACAACACTAACACGTTGGGCAGGAATGCCATGACCTCTGCCAGTGAGTATTACATGTATTTTTCACAAAGTTTTGAGATACAAATAAACCATAGCTCGATGAATCTTGTTGTTTTGTGTGTTGGCAACAATCTGGTGATGCAAAAGCTGCTGCTTCCTGTCGGCTGATGGAAGTTTAACAAGCTTAACTAAGCGTTTCTGGTTTGTTTTGTTTGCAGCTTCCCTCATGGGTGCTCAGAGCTTTCCTAACCTCACCACCACTGGTACCACCTCCACCGTTACCATGTCAACTTCCATAGTAACCAGCAGCAATAATGTAGCCACAGCAACCACGGGTCTGTCCGTGGGCCAGTTGTTAAGTAACACCCTGACCACCAGCCTGACATCCACATCCAGTGAGAGTGACACGGGTCAGGAAGCGGAGTTCTCTCTCTATGGTGACCACAAATGCACCTACACCTATCGTGCCGCCGTTGTGCAGACTGAGTTTTGGATTACAGCGTTAAAGATTGTTGTTTGAACATTGAGGTGTAGAGATGAAACTGGAATCGGCTTTAGCTTAACGTGAGTCGGTCAAGTCTGGTATTCATGGTAACACCTCAGACTGCTTCCGCTAACTCGCCGACGTTTCTCACAAGAACAAACATGAAACTTCAATGTAATAAACTCACAAACTGTTGTGGCACTAATCCAGTATTAATCCATTGTTTGTCTTTGTTGTGTCAAAAATTAACAATTTGTCTACTTGATCGTTTATAGACTTCTTAGACAGTTGTCGGGCCAACACTCTATTGGCTGAGCTCGATGACGAGGAGGATCTGCCAGAACCAGACGACGATGATGATGAGAATGAAGATGACAATCAGGAGGACCAGGAGTACGAGGAGGTCTTGGTAATACATCCACTCTTTTTGCTGAATTATACTGTGAGTTCAGGAACAGGAAGTGATGTCACTGATGGGCTTACTTTACAGGAAGAGGAGGAGTATGAGACCAAAGGAGGACGCAGGAGGACGTGGGATGATGACTTTGTCCTGAAGAGGCAGTTTTCTGCTCTGGTTCCTGCCTTTGACCCCCGACCAGGAAGAACCAACGTCCAACAGACAACAGACCTGGAGATCCCCCCTCCAGGTAATGCACACAGACACAATTATTTATAGGCTTTGATTGGCTTATTTTCTCCACCCCACCCCCCCCCCCCCCCCGTTAAGTTTGAATGTCTCGTTCTGAATTTTATCATGAAGTTCCCATTTCTTCCGGCAGGAAGTCCTCGTTCAGAGGTCCAAGAGGAGGTGGAGTGTGCTCCTTCTCCTCACCTCTCTCTCACCCTGAAGGTAAGATGACGGTCATCACTCGAGCTCAGTAAAACATGCTCACTGTGAAACTTTAGTTCTACAAGCTTGTCCTCATGCTTGGAAACCCTCAGGTGGCCGGGCTCGGTACAACCAGGGAGGTGGAGCTTCCCTTGTCCAACTACAAGTCCACCATCTTCTTCTACGTCCAGCGGCTGCTGCAGCTGTCCTGTAGCGGAACAGTGAAGACGGACAAACTGCGACGCATATGGGAGCCCACATACACGTAAGAGGGGAGCTGGAGTCAGGACGTGGTGTGACCTGATGTCGGTTTGATCCAGACTCTTGTGTTCCATCCTAGGATCATGTATCGAGAACTCAAGGACTCGGACAAGGAAAAGGAGAGCGGAAAGATGGTGAGAGCAGCCTTAACAGGATGGTTCACCACATGGGTTAAAGTAGAAGACGACTTCCTCCATCATGGGTCCTTTTTAGGCCATGTTTGCAACTCAAGATAACATTGGGCTTAAACATTTCATTATAAGTATTGAGACAGAAGACCGCCCTTCACTGCACATAGTCTCAGGTTTATTTTATTCCACGTGTCTCTTGATCCAGTCTCACCACCTTGCCCGTTCTCCTCCTCCAGGATCTGTGCGAGCACAGCACCGGCATCAGCAGTCGCTCTGGTGTGCTGAGCCCAAGCTCCCTTTTAGCTAATCAGAGTGGGGAGATACTTGGGATCGCGAGAGAGCTGGCACAAGCTAAGGCGGGCTGCGGCCAGAGCGCCTGCGGGGTGGAGGACGTTCTGCAGCTGCTGCGCATCCTCTACATCATCGGAGGAGACTCCGCCTCCAACACGCGCACCATGCAGGAAGGTACGGAGGAAGGCGACGAAGGCAAAGTTGAAGTCAAGTCTTTCTGCGCTGTCCGTTCTGCAGCATTTGATTTGATTTTAGACTTTGAAGAGCTCCAGTTTAATGCAGCTCCAGAGGAATTCACCAGTAAGAAGATCACCACAAAAATACTGCAGCAGATCGAGGTCAGGTTTTTTCTGACGCTTCCTGGTGGGCGGTTGCAGCCGTTGATCAACCGGCGTTGACACATTTTTTGTGTTTCCAGGAACCTTTAGCTCTGGCCAGCGGGGCGCTGCCGGACTGGTGCGAACAGCTCACCGCCAAGTGTCCGTTCCTCATCCCCTTTGAGACCCGGCAGCTTTACTTTACCTGCACGGCGTTCGGAGCATCAAGGTGCGGCTCGTGTCTCCAGAATGTAACGGAGCGCGTTGGTGCAAAGCCTGTTCAAATCATTCCCATAGTTTATGGAAGTATCCAGTGATGCTTGAGGTCTTTATATATCTTCCACATGTATTAGCAGCTTATTAGTATATAGTAGCATCTTATTGATCAAGGAAGAATCTCTTATAATTTATCAGTCTTTCCTGGAACCATCTTTTAGTCTTCAAAAATATCTAAACTCCTGGGAAGTATAAGCTAAAGTTGATTTTTCCGGCGTTCCTCAGGGCCATCGTATGGCTCCAGAACCGCAGAGAAGCCTCCATGGAGCGCTCGCGGCCCTCCACCACGGTGCGGCGAGACGACCCCGGAGAGTTCAGAGTGGGCCGGCTTAAGCACGAGAGGGTCAAAGTTCCCAGAGGAGAAGCCATGATGGAGTGGGCGGAGTCAGTTATGCAGCTGCACGCTGACAGGAAGTCCGTGCTGGAGGCGAGTCGGCGCGGCGCGGATTCAGCTTCACGGCCCCACTCGCCGTTTGTCTGAAACGTAGTTTTTGTTTTCAGGTGGAGTTTCAGGGGGAGGAGGGAACCGGCCTCGGTCCCACGCTGGAATTTTATGCTCTGATAGCTGCAGAATTTCAAAGAACTTCGCTCGGGATCTGGCTGTGTGATGACGACTTTCCCGACGACGAGTCGAGACAGGTGAGATGCCGGAACCGCCTGAGCCGCATCTTCATCTGCTCTATCGCGTTCCCAAACTCGGCTCTGAGTAATGTTAACAGAGACGACGTACACATTAAATAAACTTCCGGATCGGAGAATCCTGCTGATGCCGTCCTGTCTCCGTGTTCAGGTGGACCTGGGTGGTGGTTTGAAGCCTCCAGGGTTCTATGTGCAGCGCTCGTGCGGCCTCTTCCCAGCACCGTTCCCTCAGGACAGCGAGGAGCTTGAGCGCATCACCAAGCTCTTCCACTTCCTGGGCATCTTCCTGGCCAAGTGTATCCAGGACAACCGTCTGGTGGACCTCCCTCTGTCCCAGCCCTTCTTTAAACTGCTCTGCATGGGCGACATCAAGTCCAACTGGAGCAAACTGCTGTACCAGAGCTGTAGCTTCACTCCAGGCCAGGACCCGGAGCGCTCCCACCTGCAGCCCTTCCTGCTGCTGTCTGAGTCCGAGGCTTCCACTGAGGAGAGCCAGGAGACCTACTCAGTGGGCAGCTTCGACGAGGACTCCAAGTCCGAGTTCATAATGGATCCCCCGAAACCAAAACCACCAGCCTGGTACCACGGCATTCTCACCTGGGACGACTTCCAGCTGGTCAATCCACACAGGTGCGTCGGTGCCAGAGGAAGTGGATCAAACCACTGGAAACACATCTGCTGCTGTTTGCTTTGTGAATTCTGCCCACAAAGTCTTCATCCTCCTCCTCCTCCTCCTCCTCCTCCTCCTCCTGCAGGGCCAGTTTCCTGAAGGAGCTGAAGGAGTTGGCGATGAAGAGGAGGCAGATCCTGTCCAGTAAGAGTTTATCTGAGGATGAGAAGAACACCAGACTCCAGGATCTGATGTTGAGGAACCCACTGGGTTCTGGACCCCCCCTCAGCATCGAGGACCTTGGGTAACACACACACACACACACACACACACAGGTCACAGTAGGGTCTTTGAAGGACCGATGTGACTCTCCTCTCATTCTACAGCCTAAACTTCCAGTTCTGTCCCTCCTCAAAAGTCCACGGCTTCTCCGCCCTGGACCTGAAACCAAATGGCGACAACGAGGTAAGAGGGCGATTAGGGATCAGGTCACGGGAAATGTTGAGGGCAGCTCGATGACCCTGTGTGTGTGTGTGTATATGTTTAGATGGTTACCATGGAGAATGCAGAGGAGTATGTGGAGCTGATGTTTGACCTGTGCATGCACACCGGCATTCAGAAACAAATGGAAGCATTCAGAGGTAAAGAGTCATGTGACAGTCATGTGACTCCTGATGTTAACAGTTGTCGGGGTGATAGAATTCACCACCCACCTGCTCTTCATCACCTGTGTCACCTCTTCCTCAGAGGGGTTCAATCGTGTCTTCCCAATGGAGAAGATGAGCTCCTTCAGCCACAAGGAGGTCCAGATGATCCTGTGTGGCAACCAATCACCTTCGTGGACAGCCGATGACATCATTAACTACACTGAGCCAAAGCTGGGTTACACCAGAGACAGGTACTTTTACACTCCATGACCACTCGGGCCCCCTGGTGGCCGGATGCAGTGCGACTCAGAGGCTCCTCCCCCTCTGGGTCAGTGCGCAGGGCAAACTAAAAGTTGTTTCTGCTTCTCACTCTGTTGTTGAATAAGATTTACCCTTTTAATTCTATGTGAATTGGAAAATATTGGTGGATAAAGTTTACCGGGAAGAGAATTCCGACATCAGAATTCCGCTTCAGATCAAATTTCCAAGCTGGAATTGTGAAATAGAGCCAGAAATTCTCCACAGCGTGACTCAGTCTTCACCGGTGCTGATGTCTTCGTTCTGTTTGGCTCCTCAGTCCCGGCTTCCTGCGGTTTGTCAGAGTTTTGTGCGGAATGTCGTCGGATGAGAGGAAAGCCTTCCTGCAGTTCACCACAGGCTGCTCCACGCTGCCCCCCGGCGGCCTCGCCAACTTACACCCGCGCCTCACTATCGTGAGGAAGGTAAGCCCTCCCTCGCAGAATCCCCCGTCGGCGTCTCCAGGGCGTCTTTTTGATCGGGCGTTGCTCCTCAGGTGGACGCTACAGACTCCAGCTACCCATCGGTCAACACCTGCGTCCACTACCTGAAGCTCCCTGAATATACCTCTGAGGACATCATGAGGGAGCGGCTGCTTGCTGCCACCATGGAGAAAGGCTTCCACCTCAATTGACCACGCCCCCCCCGCCGCTGCACTGAGCATGCTCCTGGAGCCCGTCTGCGATTGAGGTCAGCCAGCAAATGGAAACGAGCCGATTGAAGAAGCGAGTGCCTGCTCGATGGTGAGGGGGAGGAGTCATGCTGAAACTAAGGACTTTGTAACCTTCCTCTTACGTCCTCTTCATCATCATCCAGCTGATCGCTGTGTGTAGCTCCGCCCCCTCTCTGTTAGTGCCTGGTTTGACTCGTAGCTGCTGTTTTCATGCTTCTTCTCCGTAATCTTTTTCCCTTTATCGCATTTTAGTTTTTTTTTTGTGTGTGTTTGCGATGGTTTCCAGCTCAAGAGGTCAAAGGTTAGAGAAATTTTGGGGTTGTTTTCTGAGGAAACGCTGGTGGCGCGTGAGCCGAGGCTCCTCCCCTCCGCAGACAACGCTCCCTGGTGTATTTTCTTTGTATATTATAAACATTTATTTAACTGAGTTGACGTTTGAGGTAAACGGATATTTTCAAATGTGTATGCTCCAAAAAAAAAAAAAATCATTAAAATGTTTGCAGAGTATGAAGGAAAGAGCGTCTGTGGCCTGTGTCACGTCTGTGGGTAAAAGTGAGCGGCGCTGATGCGGAAGCATCACTCGTCCCAACATTAGTCCTTTATGTTTTATTAGTACAGTTTCAGTCCTCAGCTGTCAATCATCTTGTCCAGGGCAGTGAGCGGCGCCAGGATGCGGCTTTTGTTGGTCTCCACCACCTGTCCGTTCTGGATCATCTCATCCAGGATGATGTGGACTCGGTCCAGGTTGAACATGATCTGATGGCGGTGCCGAGTCAAAGATGCAAACACACACACACACACACACACGGGAGGTTTAGCACCGATGTCACAGCTACGATGGAAGGATACGTCCAGTTCGCTCTGTGGACAGAAGAAATGGGGTCAAACAGGAAGCTCGGCTGGGTCATGTGACTCTTCTGAAGTCGGTGAACTCACCACACGGCTGAAGTATTTATCCAGAACCTCCACGAAGTTATGGACCAGCTCGTAGACGGCGAGTTCGTTCTGCGTAGAACGAGTTAAAAACACGTCAAGGATACCAACACTCAATAATTCATCAATATTTCAGATTTTTTGATTTAGCCTTTATAACTTTGAATTATTTTTTTATGAAATCAATCAAATTCTGTTCTAAATTTGTACTCCACAATTGTTATTGATCTCTTACAAACCATCAGTAACCTCCAACAGTAGTTTCACCTGAATGCGTTAATGTCATTTTCATGATTGCAGATTTATACCGAACAGAATCGACAGATTAAGAGCATTTGGTTCCAAACCAGAAGAGCTCTGGAACCATCCTTTCGGGATGTCCTGATCTCTCACCTCACTATCAGTGATGCCAACCACGATGTAGAGAGCAGCATATTGACGAAAGACCAGCTTGAAGTCTTTATATTCCACAAAGGAACACTGGAAGCAGAACTGCTTTTAATGAACATTTCCCATGCATCTCTGCAGGTGACTTTATTATTCTAGTCTGGACAAGGTTTAAAGTCGGCATTACAGTGCGTTTCACTTTTACGTAGTTTAAAAGTCACCCAAATTGTTCCAACTTCAACAAAATGACCTGATAAGAGTGTTGTGGCACAAAGAAGTGTTTTCGATACAACTGAAGCGTCGGTCGAGGAGCGAGTGTACTTCACTGTCAGGCGGTCACCTGGTCCTTCGTGCGGCCCAAGCAACAGCGAACCACGTCGGCCTCCAGCTGGGCCCTCCGACCGAGCTCCACAGGGTGGTAGTATCGGGACAACCTGGTCTGCCCCTGCCGGTTCACCATCAGCAAGAACTTGATCATTTTCTGCCCAGGGATACAATTCACATACACGGGTAAATAGACGACTAACAAATTTGTGTTTTCCGAGCATCCCGTGAATACAGCACAGCGTGCCATCCCTGCCATTCTTAATCTCCTGAAAAATAAATAAACCCCAAATTGACCCCCCAAACACATTAAAACACCGAGAGCTTATTTCACTTACCGGCAGCTTGTTGCTAAACTATTGCTCAGTAGGTCTCATGACGGTGGTGGGAACAACTGCAAATCAATGCTCTTGGATGATTCTATTAAGAATCGATATCATTATTGTTCAAGACATAAAAAGTTTTTCATTTATACCAACGATGTTGGTAATGCTAGCAAGACCTGTTAGCATCAACGACGCATGCCCAGTCTGGCCCTCCTCATGATGCCTTCAAATACCTCAGGAAATAATGGCTTCTCCATCGTTGGAGAAGCCATTATAGTCTCACGACGGTTGACATCCTGGTGTATCACCTCCACCAGCGTTTCAACCACCTTTGTTTTGTCGAGAGCCAAAGAGAAAACCATACTTTAGGAATAAACCAAACACAACGTCGTTTAAAAAAAAAAACACCATTTGAAGGAACAAATAAAAAATCATAGAAATAACATATAATGAATTACACTCTAACTATAAACACACTATAACTATTGCTACTACTACTATTACTGTACAGTTACATTCATTTCCAAACAAGGAGGGCGAGATTGGGATATGAATTCTGTTAGAAGTGATTATTATCTACATTCATACCGAGTGATGAATGTTACATGACAGCGGGGAAATGCCCCTGAAAGTTTCCCACAATGCAAAGCGGCTGGGCTCTACCGTCAGAGCGAGCAAGGGCGCGCGCGCACGAGCGAGAGAGAGAGAGGGGGAGCGAGAGAGGAAGAGAGAGAGAGGAAGAGCAGTAATGGCGGCCGGTTAGGTCCGCACCACCGACACTGCGTCCGCAATTAGCCGCACTCACCGCAATCCTCCCGGGGGCAGACGGCCTCACACACCGCGGCGGGGCCAGCGCGACAGACAAGGCGCAGAGGGCCAGGATTCGGAAGGATCTAAATTAGCTGGGGGGGGGTTACGGTAGTTCGGGACTTTCTTCTACTTTTTTGGGGGAAAAAAACATGGATGAGCACCCCGGTGGAGGAGGGATCGGAGCGGGCGCTTCACGGCAGCCTCCGCCGCAGCAACACGGCAGCCACAGCAGCGCTAACCCACCGATGGGAGTCGGGGGAGGAGGCGGAGTAATGGTGTCTCACCAGGCCGAGGAGATTCCCCGGACACAGCAGCAGTACACCATCCCCGGAATACTACACTACATCCAGCACGAGTGGGCCCGGTTCGAGATGGAGAGGGCGCACTGGGAAGTGGAAAGGGCCGAGCTCCAGGTTAGCCTACTTAGCTTAGCGTTGAATTTCTATCGGGCTAATCCATGTTGGAAACGACTCCTGCCGGCTTTCGCTCTGTCGGCACTGAAAGGAAATCGATCGTGTTTAGTGACAATTATCGTCCTCGCTGACGTTATTCTTTACTCCGAATAACTGGTGACAATCGCGGCTAAACAGGTGTTTGTAACCCAGCCGACTAAATGGTAACGCTAACGGGTCAGAATAGCGGAACAGGCTAATATACCGTTAGCTTTTAGCTCGGTGGTTCTGTGTAAAGATAAGTTGGTGCTACTGTCTTCAGCCCTGCTGGCTCAGGGCTCCGCGCTTGTTCTGGCGGCCCAGGACGTGTTATTACAGCTCTGTCCAGAATAAAGGACAAATCTTTCCTGACAGTCATCTAATATCCCCAATCAGCCATTTTAGTTTGACACCGAGCTCTGGCACTTTGTCTGGAGCCAATGCAGTCGTCTGACCCATAAGTGGGCCAGAGAGGCATGAAGAGACCCAGTTCTGCTGAATGTTCCTGACCCAAACACGGCTCCCTTCAGTCTTAGTAGCCAACGAAACTGCTGATCTGATCCGCATTTATTCATCAACAGCAGCAGAAATGACAGCAAATGTTCCCTTTTGATATGTGACGGTACTGTGGACCGTGTGTTACTGGGCCTCGGTTCAGATCACGGAGAAATGAAGAATATTCCACATTATTGCCAACCAGTTCCCTCTTGTTTGTGTGCCTTTAGTATGGTGGAACTGGATAGATCTAATGATACAGCCAGAATTGGACCTATATTAACATCAGCTTTTGCTTTCAGAAATCAATTCGAATTAATATAAGGAATTTTTTCCTTTGACATAAGAATTCAGGACATCTTACAGAAAGCCAGAAGCACGATAACTAGCAGATGTCCTCAGAGCTTTAGATCACCTGAGCGTCCATCAGGTCCACTTTTTAATGGGTTCTGTGGGGCTCAGGATGACAGAAATCCAAATGAATCATCTTAGTGCTTCAAAAATGAAACTAGTTGTATTGTTTTTCTGCATCTTCATCTGATCTACCTGCATTTGCCACTTCTTTAACGGTATTAAACGGGTGCAGGTGACCCAGCGCCCTCTGTAGACGTTAAATACGAGGTGGGAATTGAAGTGATAATCTGTCGGGTTGAGCATCAAATGCATGTTAATCTCTCACACCTAAGCTCCGCCCACAGAACCCTCAGGTGACAGGTGTACGTCTGTGGCACCTGTCGGTCTGACCACGCCGGTCCGATGTAAATAACGTCAGGTACTTCAGCTCCAGTTCTGCTGCTCCGTCCTCCGACCCGGAATATTCCAGCGTAATACTGAAATCTGATCAGGTTCTACTCATCCACAGGTTTTAGCAAGTGAGGCTGTAATTATGTAGTCGGGCCTCCCGGGCCTGTCCTGACAGCCTGATCCCTGCTGGACACTAAAAGTAGACTGGCCAAAAATAAACACACACACACACACACACACACACACACAGAGTGGGTGGATAAAGAAATGGTTAAAGCAGCAGGATGAGGTTGTGTTACGGTTTTAAAATGAATTGGTGTTGT
The DNA here is from genome assembly GCF_003711565.1 of Takifugu flavidus. Classification (NCBI taxonomy): domain Eukaryota; kingdom Metazoa; phylum Chordata; class Actinopteri; order Tetraodontiformes; family Tetraodontidae; genus Takifugu; species Takifugu flavidus. Next base: position 12,071,057 of record NC_079535.1, read on the forward strand.
TTTCACAAACCCTTCAGTGGGGGTCAGACAGGTGTGTGTGTGTGTGGTGTGTGTGTGTGTGTGGTGTGTGTGTGTGTGTGTGTGTGCCAGTCAGTTTGGTAAATCGGGGCTGATGAGCTCACTTCATCATCATCATCAGGGCGGGGGTCTGACCTGGCTGCGGCTCTGTCGGGGTTTGATTCATGTCCACCAGGTGGTCGAGGGGAGGGAAGGGGGCCGTTCCTGTGTCCAGCGCACGTTCCCGTTATATAGTCGATGTGAGGACCCGGATGGTCCAAATCTGGTCGAAATTCAGCCGGAATCGGTGTCGTCGTTGACAGAGTTTGTTGCTCCTGTCGACCTCATGGAAACGTCTCATTAGCTTAGCATCATGGAGCTTGTCGTGGACACGCCCCCTCGCAGTGTGTGTGTGTGTGTGTGTGTGTGTGTGTGTGTGTGTGTGTGTGAGAGAGAGAGAGAGAGAGAATACCTCAGTGTTGGGTTTCAGGTGCAGCTGCTCTCAGACAGATGAGCAGTGAGACAGACAGACAGTTGTGGTTGAAATACCTTTGAGCTGACTGGTGATATTTGTCAACACACTGGTCTCTTCTGGTCCCTGTTGTCCCTCCCCGCTGGTCCGGGCTGGTCCGTAGTGAGGCGCATTCCCACCGCAGGCGTTCCCGGTCAGTACTGCAGGAACCTTTCCCCTCTGGTGTCTCTCCACTGTTGGGTCGGACCCCTCGGCGGCGTCACAAGCGCTGACGTCATCGTTGTACGTGTTTGTTGCGCAACAGTTTCGACCCGTGGCGTCACCGGGGCGAGCCGCCAACAAATCAGAAATCCCGTTAAGGAAAGCGAGGATGGAGGCTAACGCGGAAAGATCCGAGGGGTCGGATTCTGAGGGAATATTAGTTCCGCTCTATCGCTGCAAGCTGTGTCTGCGCACACATCAGTGTCCATAAATATTAACCAGCACGTTTCACGACACGAGGCAGGCGGTGGCAGCCTTTCTGGTGCTCCAGAACGCTCAACGCCCTGTCTGCTAGGCTAATGCTTCTGCCGGGTCACAGTGGCACCGAGTGGACCTCCAGACCCACCCAGGAGGGTTTCAGATCCAAGGAGCAGGGACCCGGTTAGGCCCCGTGAGGGTTCCTGTAAATGGACGTTCAGGGGAGGTTCCTGCAGTACAGACGTGCACTGACGGCTCCTCCTGGGCCCCGTCGGTTCCGGTCTGTGCTTCTCTCTGCTAATTATGAGCTGGACCAGGATTCAGACCCCAGTGAAAATGTTGTTTGGTAAAACTGCTCTCGTTAGGTCAGTTATGGTTGATTACTCTGATGTTTCTGGGATAAATAGAAGCAGCGTCAGAACCGTTTAACAGGGAGGTTATATAACATTTCTCACTTTAATCGGACTGTTGATGAGGGGAAAATAATTCTTGTGGTGTTTTTTTTTGATTTTTTTTTGCAGGCCAGGATAGCGTTCCTGCAGGGGGAGAGGAAAGGCCAGGAGAACCTGAAGAGCGACCTGGTCAGAAGAATCAAAATGTTAGAATACGCTTTAAAACAGGAAAGGTACGACCTGACTCGTTGGTCTGAGCGGAGAGACCTCGTTGATCGGTTCGTTAAAATGAGCTGTGTTTCCTTCCCAGAGCAAAATATCACAAGTTAAAATACGGAAAAGAGTTGAACCAAGGAGAGGTGAAGATGCCCAGTTTCGACTCAGGTCAGTCTGAGGCTCGGGGTCGTGCGGAGGTTCGTCCTCCAGCTGCCGATGACCCGAACGACCCGTGGTTGATTCAGGGTGGCGGAACACGTGTGTGTGTTTGTGTTTCAGACACCAAAGACTCCGAGGTCTCTGCTGTTCCCGCCAACAGTCAGCTGACCTGGAAACAAGGACGCCAGCTGCTGCGACAGTAAGAACCACCCGCCCCCCCTCAGAGAGTGTGTGTGTGTGTGTGTGTGCACGTTTCAAAGTTACCCGTGTGTGCAGGTACCTGCAGGAGGTCGGGTACACAGACACCATCCTGGACGTTCGCACTCAGAGGGTTCGCTCGCTGCTCGGCCTCTCGGCGTCCGAGCAGAACGGTTCTGTGGAGAACAAGAACCTGCAGCAGCTGATTAACGGAACCGAGCACTGCAAAGACAAGAGGTACACACACACACACACACACACACACACACACACAGCAGGCCACTGTTTACTCACCGGGGTGTTCTGCAGGAGTCCAGGGGATGTTCTGGAGACGTTTAACTTCCTGGAGAATGCAGAGGACAGCGACGAAGAGGAGGACGAGGACGGAGACCTGATGGATGAGATCAGCCCCAACAAACACCACAGGAACAAAAAACACAAGAGCAAGGTACGCGACACACACGCCCTCCCCCCACTGGGTCGGGCCCGGCGTCATCCTGCCGCTCTCCTCAGGTGGGCAACGAAGGCCTGGCGTCGGAGGACGACGCCGACACCGAGGAGGCTCTGAAGGAGTTCGACTTCCTGGTGACGGCAGAGGACGGCGAGGGGGCGGGCGAGGCCCGGAGCTCTGGAGACGGGACGGAGTGGGCGGAGCCTCTACCGTTCCCCTCGGGCGGGGGGAAGTCCTTCCTGTTGGGGAGCTCCGACGACGTCCTGGAGAGCGTGCTGGGTTTGGGTGACCTCGCCGACCTCACCGTCGCCAACGACGACACAGACTACAGCTACGACGTAAGACGCGTATATGCGGACCAAAGGAGGCTCTCCGACGTTCTTTAACCGGGTTCTCCGTCCTCAGCTGCCGTCCTGTAAAGACTCTTCCTTCAGGAAGACCTGGAATCCCAAGTATACGCTCCGGAGCCACTTCGACGGCGTGCGCGCGCTTGCCTTCCACCCCGTCGAGCCGTGTCTGGTCACCGTGTCAGAGGACCACACCCTCAAACTGTGGAACCTCACCAAGACCGTCCCTGCCAAAAAGTACGTGAACTGAAAGCGCGCGAGCTGCTCCCGTGCGCTCGTTTCCCTTTGACCACGCGTTCTGAACCCTTCGCTCTCTTCCAGAAGTGCCTCGTTTGACGTGGAGCCCATCTACACGTTCAGAGCTCACGTGTACGTACACACACACACACACACACACAACACACACACACACAGGTCCATCATGGTGAGGGGCATCAGGGATGAAGCGTTGCTCCTCCAGCTTTAACATCAACGCGCTGTTTCCTTGCAGGGGTCCGGTGTTGTCGCTGGCCATGACCTCCAGTGGCGAGCAGTGTTTCAGCGGCGGGCTCGACGCCACCATCCAGTGGTGGAACATCCCCAGTTCCAATGTGGACCCCTACGACACATATGGTAATCCACATTTATTCCTTTAAAATTGGGAGTTTCTGCGTCTCCCAGTCGACCGTGCAGACACAACCGAGATGTTGGCGCCACCCGCAGGCCGACGGCAGGTTGGCCGTCAGTAACAGACTCCTCCCATCCTTTTCTCCTGTCCAATCAGATCCCAGTGTTCTGGCAGGCTCGTGGACGGGGCACACGGACGCCGTGTGGGGTTTGGCTTACAGCGGCATCAAGAACCTCCTCCTGTCCTGCTCAGCTGACGGAACCGTCAAACTGTGGAACCCGACAGAGAAAAGCCCCTGCATCAGCACTTTCAACACTAACAGGGGTGAGAGCGGAGAGCGCCGCCTACAGGGCCGCGCGGGGACTGCACATCGGGCTGATCCTAATCTGTGTGTTTGTAGAATACGGCATCCCCACATCGGTGGACTTCAATGGCTGTGACCCCGCCCACATGGTCGTGTCCTTCAACAGCGGAGACGTGGTGGTGTACGACCTGGAGACGGCACAGAATATCCTGGTACTGAAGGGACAAGGAGAAGGTAAAGTGACACACACACACACACACACACACACACACACACACACACAGCCAGTAAAGCCTCGTTTCTCCTCTTCCCCTCAGCTCAGTCAGCGTCTCCTCACATCAACAAGGTCGTGAGTCATCCCACGCTGCCGGTCACCATCACAGCTCACGAGGACCGGCACATCAAGTTCTATGACAACAAGTCCGGTGAGTGTCCGTCCGTCCGTCTGTGCGTGCGTCCGTCTGTGCGGGTGTCCCGTCTGACCCGCGTGACCCCTGTCTGCAGGTAAAGTGATCCATGCCATGGTGGCTCACCTGGATGCAGTGACCAGTCTGGCTGTGGATCCCAACGGGATATACTTGATGTCAGGAAGTGAGTTCCAGCAACACTCCGTTCTCACCCCCCCCCTCCTTTCATCCTCCTTTCATCCTCCTTTCATCCCTTCTTTCCTTCCCCTCCTCAGGTCACGACTGCTCCCTGCGTCTCTGGAACCTGGACACTAAAACGTGCGTTCAGGAAATCACCGCTCACAGGAAGAAGAGCGAGGAGGCCATCTACGACGTGGCCTTCCACCCTTCCAAGGCCTTCATCGCCTCCGCCGGCGCCGACGCCCTCGCCAGGGTCTATCTGTAGAGGGAAGAGAGACAGAGAGACTGATCACACATTAACAGTATTCAGGTCTGTTCAGGCGACTGAACACACACACACACACACACAAACACACACAGCAGCTGTCTAACTCACGGATGCCATGGAAACGACGCTGTGGGTCAACACTGAACAGCTCAGCTGTCCTGTGACATCATTCTCAGGCTGTGGTGTGATGACACTACACGAAGCCCAGCCCCCCCCCCCCCCGTTGTTGGCACCTTTGACCCTCAGTGGGAGCAGATGTGGTCTTAAAGGAACCATCCCCCCCCCCCCCCAGTTTCACCCCCTCCAGCTGCTTCCTGCGGGGGGGCTGCATGAGGAAGAGGAGGGCGGCGAGCGTTATGGGGGGTTTTTGGAACAAAATCTTGGGGGATTTTTCCTTTAAATTCTTGATAATAAAGAAATCAGCTGCTTTTTTTTGAAGGAACAGACAGCCTGATGTTTTAACCCTTTGTGATTCTTCGTTTATTTAAAGTTTTAAAACTGAGCTTTAGCAAAAGAACTCAAGTTTGATGTGCCTAATTTTTTACGGTGTTTTTAGGGACTGTAAATGGTTAATATAACTTCCTGTTAGAAGTCAGCTGTCCGGTCTGTCCTTCCCACCCACCCACCTCAGCCCCTGGCGGGCCAATCAGAGTGCTGCGTTTCAACCACTGAGGTCAGGAGCTAAAGGATTTACATTACTGTAGTCACGTGTGGACATTTTGTGTATGAAATAAATCTAGTTTTTCTAATATTTTTTTATAAACGACGATTCTGGTATTGTCGGCCCGCCATGGTTTCCTGTCTCGTGGTCAAACGCCATCCGGTACCTAAAGATGCAGTCGAGAAAAGCTGGACGAGGGAACGGCGTCCAGAAAAGGTTCATGTTGAAGAGTGTGAACACATTTTCCCAGTTCGGTGACATGGGAACCAGTCAAATAGGAAGCGTCTCACATTGGCGACGACCACGGGTCCTCTACAGAGAAAACGCCGCCAGCGTCGCCGCCGGCGACAGCCGGCTATTTTGTAGCTGCAGCTGCTCATTTCTCCAGCTGTTGGCGTCATTCTCATGTAGATCGTCTCCACATCAAAGGCGACCGTGTTCAACGCGACTCAAAAACGGGACCGCTGGCAGCAGAAACGCCACCGCGGCGGCCGTCTGGGTGGCGGTGGATGTTTGAACCAGAATAGGGCAGAAAATGTAGTTGTATTCACATCAGAATACCAAAAATCAAGATTTTATTTATTCAATTACAAATATTCTGTTTTTGTTTTTTTGTTTTTTTTAGAACTTTGATCACTTTGAAAATGTCCTCAGCTTTTCAGGCTGTCGGGTGTCGATGGTTCTTCAGAGGAACCTGAACGCACCACGCCACCGTCTCGTGACGGGTGATGATGCGGTTGGTCCGAGGCTCCGCCCTCACTTCCTCCTTCGTCAGTGCGTGATGGAAGTTCAGGGCAACCAGGGAGAAAAAAATCATTCAATTCAAACTTTCCTTCAGCCTAAATGTTCACATTCTTAGTAAATCAGAGCCCCCCCCCCCCCCACACCTGATTAGCTGAGGTGACGATTATGCTTTAATTTGTTTTTTATAGGATGTTTTCTATCTGAGGGGTCGGACTCCCGAGCAACACGCATCTTTAGTTTGGTCTTCGCCACACTGTAACTTCCTGTGTAACTGCAGATTTCTTTTGTGTAATGCATGATTAATACAGTAAAAGTATTTTTTTAGTCTTCCAAAAATGGATTAAAAAGTTCTGATCGGTTTGAGTTTTGTCATTTTGGTTGTTTTTTTTTTGGGGTTTACATTCTTCAAAGCAGCAGATTTTAAAGATTGTACTACAGCAGAATATGACTGTATATAAAATGTCTATAATAACTATTAAATGTTGTATCTGTACAGACGCAACTGCTCCGCTCGTTCATTCCCGGCGGTTTCCATGGAAACATCCGTTTAGCCCTCGGATAAATAAAGGTTTCTTTTACTTCCTGATCCAGAGTATTTGAACACACGTGGCCTCTTTAGATGAATTATTCGGACGTCATCAATCGTCAGCGCGAGGTGGGCGTGGCCGTACCGGTCCTCCTCACCAGTCTGTGACCTGGTGTACAACGGCGTGCTGGGTGCTGGTGGAGACGGGAGCCGGGTACGCTGTGCACAGCGGCTGTGGTCCGACGGGCCGTCCCTCGGCTGTTGCTGCGTCCAGGTGCTGACGCAGCAACAGCCTCAGCTGCTGGTTCTCCTGTCTCAGGTCTTCCTTGTGCTTCCTCAGAGCTTCTCGCCGCAACACAGCGCTGTTGAATCTCCATAGCAGCTGCTGCAGCTCCGGGGGCTCGCTCGGCACCTGGAGGACAGAGGGCAAAGGTCACGGGGGTGGGCGTCCTGTTGCTATGGAGATTAGAAGCTGACAGGAGCCTCCACCGTCTGAAGAAGCCATCAGAGTTAGCTGGTCATGCTAACTCCTGCTAAAAATGGGGTTTTCTCACCTGTGGAGGGTCCGCCTCCTCCCCACAGAACCAGGAGACCCCCTGCTTGTTCTCCAGTTGGTGACACAGTTTTGCCATGCGAAGAACCTTCTGACCCTGCACCAGAACACGGACCCGGTGAGAAGCGAGTCTCGCTGTGCGAGCAGCGAGACGGGCCGGCAGCTGTCTCACCTTGGCTACGACAGCCTGCAGCTCCTTGGAGGCTTCGTCGCTCCGGATGGTGACATCGAGCAGCTGCTTCTTTGTGGCCTTCTGCATCTGCCCGAGCTGCTCGCGCAGCTCCCGGGTCTTCTGTTTCACCTGCTGTACTTTAGCCGTCAGATCCAGTTGAACCGCCTCCTCCGTCAACTGATCAGAACGGAGCTTCTGCTTCAGACGGAGCAGTTTCTCCTGACGGGAAAGAGGCGGCGTTTTCAGGCCGACATCACTGCCGGGTGAAACATCTGGAGGAGATGAGTCAGATCACATGATCACGCGTGGCGCTCACCTGCAGCCTCTTTGCTCGTTTCATTTCTTCGTTGGTGGCTTGGACGAGCTGCCGGTTGGTGGTGATCAGCTCCTCCAGACGTTTCTCCTCACAGCTGCAGAGCTTCTCGTCCTCCTGTCTTTGGAGGTTCTCTTTGCTGCTCAGTAAACTGTCGGACAGCTGACAGACGGACAGACATCAGATGATGAAACCCCAGCGGGTCCACAGGGAGGCCCGGATGCCGGATGCTGACGTACTGAATGGTGGTGGGCAGCCGCGTACGAGGCCATGAGTTTATCGTAGAGCGCCCCGGTTGCTTCGATGGCGGCTTCGTGCCGAGTCTGGGCACCAAACGCTGCGTCCTGCAGCTGCTGCTTCTGCCGCAGACGCTCGTCCGTCCTCACCTTCCTGCCGCACTCAAACACACTCTTATATTTAGTATTGTACATCACTTTTTTGGCGAAACAGAAAAAAAAATGTAATTAACATTTGCGCTTGGGAAAACCTGGAAAAACCTGTGTTTACATCTTTCCTGTTCTTTTCCATCGTAACATATTGTTATTGTCGTCCTTATAACTGTTTTCCTAATAAATGAATCCATAGGAGTCACTTAGTGGAACAAGTGTCCTTATTGTTGTTATTACGTATTTGATATAGTCCTATTTCTGTGGAATGATCAGCCTGACTACATTACCCACAATGCCCCTGTTCTTAACGCGTGTGAACGGGTGTTTGGTGTAACGGAGTTGTTAGCCCAGCGGGGGGCGCTGTGGAGCCGCACTGACTTGTCGTGGTTGAAGCCTGAGATGAGCTCCTGCATGTTCGTGTCCCACAGCTGCTGCAGAACCATCAGCTGCTTCTCCTGCTGGGTCCTGAGTTCGTCCATATTCTGCAGGTGCGCACGTCTCGCCTGAGCACACTGGCGCTCCGCATCCTGCAACTCGCGGACCAGAGTCTGCAAACAGGAAGTGACGCAATGGGTCCGGAGTGGAGAGACAGCCGATGGGATCCGGGTCTTTGAACTTCTCACCTCAATGATGTTGTCCAGAATGTCCACGTGACCTTCGAACGTCTGACTGAGCACCATCAGGTCACCACGCAGCTCCGCGCCTTTACTCTGACGGAGGATCGTCCTCCACTGGTCGTTGATCTTCAGCAGGTTGACCTCAGTGTTCCTCTGATCCTTCTTGAGTTTGTCCTGAGAACAAACGACAAACGGACGCTGAGCAGCTGTTTCCTGGAGCAACATCTGGACCAGCTCGTGGTGAACATTATGTTCACGTGGAGGGAAACAACCCTGAGGAAAACGTTTGGATTTTTGGTGGTCGACCTTCAGGAAGAGGGTGAGCATCTCCTCTCTCTGCCTGGTCACCTCCTCCTCAGTCTGAGCTCTCCTCTGCTGGAGCAGGAGGCGCTCCTCCTCCGTCTGGGAGCCTCCTCCACCTTTCTTTGACCTTCGTGGCATGATCCCTGCTCCTCTTCCTCCTCACCACTCGTCCACCTTCAAAAGCAGCGAGACTTTTATGAGTGAGGAACTCCTCAAAGTGGAGCCTCGTGGCTCCGTTGACCTGAAGACCAGGAGAGTCAGAGGAAGATGTCTTTTTATTGTTTTTACTATTATCTTGTTGTTGTTATTATTATTGTCTGCTTCCAGGAAATGAACATTAATTCAGATCCTCTTCAAATATACACTTTCTTTTCTGATGGGCAGCACATTTGAACGAATTTCTTTTTTTAAATGGAGTCTCTAGAGTTTAGTCTTAATCAGCAATAAGCTGAACTTTATTCCAACTTCATGTCAGAATGAAACTGGCCTTATTTTTCTTTTTTCTTTTTTAATGAAGATCGAAATCATTCAGGAAAAAAAAAGAACTAATCGGGCTTCCTGCAATTCTGACGCGTTTCATATAAATTATAATTAAGCCTTTTGATTGTATTAAGTGCAAATTTAGCTGCTGTCAAACTCTTAATGTGTCTTTATTCGCAGATTTAATGTTCTGTGAATGTAAGACGAAGATTTACCTCTGAAACGCGATGCAGGCTGCTGGCGAAGGCTGTTGTGCCGTCTCCATGGCGACGACTGACTATTCTGCAATAATATCACCAAATGGAATCTGAACTGTACTGATGAAATCATTAGTTGTTTTTTTATTGTTTGTTTGTTTTGTTCGTCATTATCGACAAACGTTCCTTTAATGGGTTTCTCAAATGATATACACTCTATAGACTAACAACGTTAAACGTCCAAGAAATTGTGTCTTAAAGAACTGGGAGGCAAAAATGTTAGTTAGTAGAATATATCTCTTTTTTTTAAAAAATTACGCCATTTTGTGTATTAAAACACTGAAAAGTTAAATTATAGACAAGCAAGGAACATAACTTACCTATAGGTGGCGCTGAACTAAAAAAGACCAAAGAAGAAGAAGAAGAAGAAGGGAGGCGGGCTACAAAGCGGAAGCGGAAGTGAATCTTTTGCCCTTCAAAGAGGGAAATTTAAACTCGACGTCGACGACAACAAATCGAAAAATAGAGGAATAAATCTTCTCGTAATCAAACATGATACCGCTGTGATGCTCAGCTTGAATGAAATGTAGGTTTTGTTTCATGTTTATTTAATATTCTACTGGTATAGTTTTGTTGATTTTCTTCAAATGGTCTTATTTATTCACCCGTCTGTTCTGTTTTGTGTTATAGTTTCATCACAGGGGCGCTTTTTAAAAATATATATATTACAGTGTATGGTGGTTTTTAGTAGGCATTTTATTTGCATTTGTGGCTTCCTTATTTATCCTTTATCCATGAGTTCTTTACCTCCATTTATGCAACTTAACATTTTTGTAGCAGATCTTCTACCAATCTCTATAGTTTGTCCAGGATTTTCAGGTCTTTAATATGCATCAACACTGCCTTACTGTGCATCTGCATATCCAGAATCAGAGGCATTCCTCACTATCTGCACTATTCCACCATTTCCTGTATTTGGTTGGCCTCATTCTCACCTTTTTATCTTTAAATAAAAATCTACTCAAAACTATCTTCTCTTATTCTGTAAACCAGAATACTGGCTTGTATGACCTGACCAGATCGTACTAAACAAATGCCATCTATTTTACTCTTAATTGACGGATGAAATAGTCAGCCACTTGTTTTTTTGCATGAACTGAAACCTATGAGAGACAAGCCGATTAATCCCAGAGGGAAAGTGGATACTGATGGCTGAATAATGTGACTTTGTTCTATCTTTTTACACGGGGTGTGATTTGTAGAGCGCCTGTGGATCTGAGCTCTCACTTTGACCAGTATGTTCCTGCAGTCACGTCGCAGCAGCATGAGGAAGAAGAAGCAGCCGCAGCAGCAGGGTGGTGGCGCTCACCGCAGCGTAGAGGAGCGTGAGTGTTTGCCCGTCATCAATAAATAGTTCAAACTCACACCAGAAACCACAGATGGATAACGGAAGCGTTCATTTTAACCTGTGTGTGTCCGTGTGTGTCCAGTATGTGCACTCTGCCGGCTCGGTGATGATGATCCAGCCCTGTTTGGGGATAAGGTCGTGCTCAGAGAACACGGTTTCTCAATCCATTACTTTTGTCTGGTGAGATATTTGTATACTGGTGAAAACACCAGAGCATGCAGATTTCTTCAGTTTTCATATTTGTTAGTCTTGTTTCCTGTTGTGCTTGTGTAATAATGGTAAAGATGACAATGACTCTAAAAATAACTACATTTTACCCACACTGGACACTCAAGTCTCATAACGTACATCAATAAATACATAAATAAACAGTAAATGCATAAAGATTAAAAACCGCAACCGACTCCGAAACCAAGCGTTTGTGGTTGAGATAACAGCGAATAATGAAACTGATGTCAGTGACTCTCTTTCATAATAACGTTTCAGTTAACGTCCTGTGGCGTTTATCAGCGTGGCGAGGAGCACGAAGGCGTCTTTGGCTTCCTGGTGGACGACATCAAGCAGGAAATCCGCCGATCGGCCCGGCTGGTCAGACATGGTTCTGTCCTACAAGCCGCTGCTGTTGCTTCGTACACTCAGATGTGGTAAAACTCTCTTCCAGACGTGCTGTTGGTGCAAGATGAAGGGGGCATGTGTTGGCTGCTACATCAAAAGCTGCAGGAAGACGGTCCACTTCCCCTGTAGCAGGAAGCTGCAGTTCATTTCTCAGTTTACTGGACTCTTCCCGTGAGTCATGGCTGCTTTAGTCTCCCTCCACATCAATGTCTGTCACAGCGATGAGCTGCTCGGAGGTAAACATCCGTTTGTGGGTTCCAGGTCCTACTGTCCTGATCACCGGCCAGCTCAGACCCTGTCTGTGAGCTCAGAGCTCAGTCTGCCTCAGACCTGCTCCATCTGCCTGGACGTCATCGAGCCCATTCTTGGCTACGCTATCCTCAAATGTCCGTCCTGCCACGGCAGCTGGTTCCACCGTGACTGCGTGCAGGTGCAGAATCGGACCTGATTGTGTCCTGGTTGGACGCAATGATGGCAGCTATTATTCATCATTTAGGATATTTCATTTAACCCAAAACTGGATCATGACTTTGTTTTAAAATGTTTGATTTTCTTTCCATGGAATTGTAGTTTTGACCCTTGAGGTCAATTTAAAGCTGTTCAATTCAGATGCTTTTTTCCTTTGAATGTCCACTTCAGATTTGTCACATCGTTAAACTGGACATTTCTGGATTGGTCAGGAGGCTTTTTTTGTTTCTGTTAGCGTCAGGCCCACAGCGCAGGCCTCTTCTTCTTCAGATGTACTCTGTGCAACAACAAGGAGAACTTCCAGGCGGAGATGCTCCGGATGGGAATTTTCATCCCGGAGAGGTATCGTGTTCACACACCAGTTGGAAAACCTCTGAACCGGAAACAGAACATGTAAAAGTCCTATTTCTTTTCAGAGATGCATCATGGGAGTTGGAGGCAAATGCCTATTCTGAGCTTCTGGAGGTTTACACCCACTGTGACGCTGACGTATGCCTCTGCAGAGACGGCCGCACGCATTCCGCTAAGACTGGGTACGGACGAAGCAGCATCCGTACAGAGAAAACAGTCATCTGATTTGTGGGTTTCTCCGTTTAAGCTCATTCAAGGTGGTTCGTTGCCGACTTTGTGGCTCCAGGGGAACTCACAGGAAATGTTCGAGGCTGAAGGCCGGCAACAGAGACTGGGCCTGTGGCGACTGCACAAAGGCCACAGACGGCAAAGGTCTGATCGACTCGCCTGCTTCCACCAGCGTTGAACCCTGAGCTGTTGCGTGATGACGTTCGGTTTTGGGGTGATTTAAAATATTGGCAGTGGTTAAAAATGAGAGCTGTTCTGTGGTCTTCTGTAGCCTCCCTGGTTTCACCTCCTCAGAGAAGTCAGATGAGGAGCAGGATGTCCAAACACCACCTGACGCTCCCTCCACACATCAGCTCCAAGAGGTACACTCCTACGGGAAAGAGGACTTCATGTCTGTTCACTCCGGCCACCAGGGGGCGCTGACGCCACGTTCACTACTATCCTTTGATGATCTGAGCAGGTTCGTTGGGATTTAGATGGTATATCTTGCTTCCTCTCTCAGGCCAGCCTTAGCTTCAGCATCACGGTCTTCTGCGGACATTCTGAGGGATTTGGCCCATCAACTCCGCCCCCTCAGCGTGCAGGTGGAGGTCAGTGGGGTCCAGGCTCTGGCTGCAGGAGTGGAGCTTGTACGAAGGAGCGATTTTGACCCCGCCCACACTCTGAATGTCAGGTGATCTTGTCTCCCTCTGTTGGCTAACGCCAGAATCCGGCAGCTTTACTGATGGTCTTCTCTTTCTGCTCAGCTTCAAAGGCGACCTGCAAACTACATTTCCCAGCAGCCTCCTGGGCAGGGACGCATCCAGGCAACACTTCCTGAAGCTGCTGATGCAGCAGATCCAGGATTCTGAGGTGTTTGAGGGTCCAGATGGATCCAAAAACCTGGCTCTGGATTCCCAAGGTAAAAAGCCCTGAATTAATCACTGGTTCATTTTATTAGGTAACTTTTATTATCAAAAACAAACCCTCCCCTCACGTCTCCGCCCCCTGTGTGCGTGCACAGCTCTGCGCGATGACCTGTACTTTGATGTCGGCTGCCTGCTGGCGCTCGCTCTGGTCCACAGCGGTCCCCCCGTCGGCTTCTTCTCTCCCGCTCTTTATCAGTGTCTCTTCAACTACCCAGCCAACCAGCCGCTGACTGTCAGTCACATGACCCCTGGCTCGCACTTCACCTGCCAGGTCAACAAGGTGAGAGGCACGCTTTCCCTCCCGCGTGAGCGTAGAGGTGCTTGACGACCTGCTCCTTTACAGATAGCGAAGGCGGCGTCTTTGGGGGAGCTGAACGCCGTCGTGGCGGCGAGTCGGGACTACCTTCAGCTGGCTGGCTGCAGCTGTGACCTCAGCAGCCTGGAGCAGAAGGATGCGCTGGTGGCCGATCTGGTCACCTTCACCATGATCACCAGGATGCAGCTGCCACTGCAGAGGTAGCACTAATCAGAGCATTGATCCTTTAAGTGTGATCACACCTCCGTCCACCCTCTGCTGCTGTGATGTGGAAACGTCTCGGTTTCAGTTCGAACGTACGTTAGTTTGTTTTTGGATTCACGTGTGGACTGATCCCGCAGGTTCCGGGAGGGGCTGCGCACCCTGGGGGTCTTTGAGCAGGTGATTTGAGTTTGACTCTCAGAATCGGACCCAACGTTGGAACGGTGGAGTTTTCACAGCTTCCCTTCTTCCCCATCCAGGTTCAGCTCTTCCCATCAGCGTTCTTCCGGGTCTTCTGCGAGGATTCGGCTCGGCTGACGGCTCAGGCGGTCAGTCGATTCTTCACCGTGAACTTCTCTGAGGACCAAGAGCGGCGGAACAAAGAGATGCCCATCATCACCTTCTGGAGACACTTCCTGCTGGAGTGTGAAGGTACCTGAGGGATCAAATCCGTATCAGCTCATTCCTCCATCAGAAATCACGTTACACCTCTCTTCCTGTTGGCCCGATGGTCTATTGTAAGATTTTAGAAGAGGGAAGAGGGGGAAAAACAGTTTAATCCAAATGTTTAGCATTACACCAACGTGAGAGAAGTGTCAGCACAGCACGGCCACAGGGGTTTGGTGCCTTGCTCAGGGGCACCCCGGCAGAGCTCAAGCTTTGCTTGAAGCTTCTCTCTTGCTGGTGCAGCACTTTGCTCAAGCCTGGTTGTTTTTCCAGTGAGCTTAAAACAGATCTGACCTTCAACCTTCGTCGTTTTCTCAGTTGGACGGAGTTCCGTCTCCCTGCACGACCTCCTTCACTTTGCCACGGGAGCCGAAGAGCCCCCGGCCACCGGCTTCCTCCCCCCTCCCAGCATCTCCTTCCTTCATGCAGTCACCTCCTCCCTGCTGGAGCGAGAGCAGGAAGATGAGGGAGGTGCAGGGATGCTGCTAGATGAGGGACTGTTTCCTCAGAGGGAGCTGCACTCCAAACACCTCCTCCTGCCCGTCACCTCCTCCTATCGGGCCTTCAAAGGCTCCATGGAGCAGGTGGTCAGCAACCACATGTATCTCCTCCCCTCAGAGAATTACAGGAGCACCTGATGACTTTATCTCCATGTTTGCGTGGTTCTTGCCTCAGAAAACGCCGCTTCGTTAAGAGCATCTCAAAGCCCCCTGCTGGCTGGCTGCATTATTAATCATGGACCAGACTGCTAACACTTTCATCAGTATTAACGACAGTTAATACACAAAGAACACAAGAGAATAATCGATCCTCCACCACCCATCAATGTGACTTCTCATGAAATGTTGGTACTGATTTTTAGCACCTTGATGAACTGAAGTCTTTATTTCGAATGTGACGACAAAGAAGACGACAAAAGCAAAGTGCTAAAAAAAATCGACAGTATTTCATGAAAGCTCAACAGTAAACTTTACATTTAATGCTGCTTCCCCCCCTAATTTCTCCTGTACATACGTGTTTTTATAGAGATTTTGTCTATTCTTTAGATTATTCTGTAAAAAATTAACAAATGTGTGGGGAAAATGTTGTGGTTTTCTGTTTTCTCATCCGCTACCGTTTTCTACTCATTATTTGGCCTCTTTTTCTTTCATTTTGTTTTGCTGCATGTTCCTTTATATCTTTGTACGTCGCATATAAATGCAGAAACTAACCACCTTGTCGGGTTTGACTGTTTCTTGGTCTCATATTCGGCCACAGGAAAGTGGCGGTCAAAGTTCTTGAATGGGTCTTTCAATGGATTCCAATTAAGTGCGGGGGTGATAGCCAATCAGGACCCGAGGGGGGCGTGTCGAACAGGGAGGGGGCGGGGTTTGGGAGATAGGAATTGATGAATGATCATTAAGACTGGGAGCGTGTCTTGGTTTCTGCGAACTTCAGCAGAGTGAGACCTCTCGCGCTTTTCCGATCTGTGGAGCACCGGGCTGCCACGTCATCAGAGCCTCCGTCACCAGCAACAACATCCAACATGGCGGCGTCCGTCCGGGAGCGACAGACAGGTTTGTCCGAGGGGTTTTTCGCCTTCGTTAGTTGTTATTTTCAGCGTGAAGTCAACGTATCGCGACGCTTTGTAGCGAGCGTCGGGCTGAGGTAGTGGAATAACCAAGGACTGTTATCGTCTCTGACCAGCTCACCAGCCGCTGTTTTCCCCCAAACTAGCAGCTGCTTAAACTAAGGAGCGATGTTTCGCTTTCATTCCAGAAACTTGCATTTCAAACCGCGCAATTGTGGCAGACAGACGTAAATCGTAACGTCTCTGTAAGCGTACAGGTGATCTAACATAGCATCGATGGGGCTAGCTATCAGAGCCGCCTCTGGCTGGTTTTTAGCTAATTGCTAATTGTTTGGAAATAAGTTACAGTTCATAAAATTTGACAGAAATGTAGAACCTTGCACAAATCACAGGAGGTCCAAGAGGGACTGAATTAACTCTTCATTAAGCTTCACTGACTGGCGTCAAACGTCAGCAGCCAGTTGGTTATTTTTCCCTATAAAATGGAATCTGTTGTATATGACGTGGTCAAATGTCTTCTGGAGCTAAAGCACAAAGGTATTCGGTGATTTGAAAGAGATTAGGGATTAACTCCTGCAGCATCCATATCTAGGGTGTTGTAATAACGTGGTAAAACCGTTTTCTGCAGTCGCCTTGAAGCGAATGCTCAACTTTAACGCTCCTCCTCTGAAGAACACAGCAGTGGAGCCAGTATGGAAGGTAATTCTGCTCAGATCCCCTCAGGACACACTCCTGTACTATTCTGAGCCTCGTGTGTGTGTCCGTCCTCAGGTGTTGGTCTACGACTGGTTTGGACAGGACATCATCTCCCCTCTGCTGTCTGTCAAAGAGCTGAGGGACATGGGCATCACACTCCACCTGTGAGACACACACACACACACACACACACACACCTGTGTACAACACAACTTGCGTGACATGGAATATATTGATTTGTGTGTGTTTTAGTCTGCTTCATTCAGACAGAGATCCAATCCCAGATGTTCCAGCAGTCTACTTTGTCATGCCGACAGAAGCAAACATTGAGAGGATTTGCCAGGTACACACACACACACAACACACACACACACACATGAACGCAGTGTTTTAGGACACTTCAATGAAACTCAGGAGTGTTTTAAGTTATATTCCTCTTCTATTGTGTGTGTAGGATCTGAGGAATCAACTGTACGAGTCCTACTACTTGAACTTCATCTCTGCCATCAGTAGGAGTAAACTCGAAGACATCGCCAGTGCTGCATTAGCTGCTAATGCCGTCGCTCAAGTCACCAAGGTTACCATGGTTACACTGAACTCTTTACCAACTGTTGGCCGTGAGAAACGCGCTGCTAATGATGGCTCACGACCGACAGTTATGTGGTTATTATTGTCAGACTGGACTGACCGTGTGTGTGTGTGTGTGTGGTGTGTGTGTGTGTGTGTGTGTGTGTGTGTCTCCTCAGGTGTATGATCAGTACCTAAACTTTATCACTCTCGAAGATGACATGTTTGTCCTCTGCCATCAAAACAAGCATCTCATATCGTATCAAGGTAACGAAACACAAAGCATTGTGGGTCGTCCTCATATATGGACACTGCAGGAGGGAATTTTTAAGGAATGCTTTCCAAGAGTCATGTGCCGATCAGACGTATCGGGGGGATAAATGATACGAACTCCAGGCTGTGTCTCACCCGCGTCTCCTTGCAGCCATCAACAGAGCAGACCTACAGGACACGGACATGGAGGCCATCATGGACACCATTGTGGACAGTCTGTTCTGTTTCTTTGTCACTCTGGGTGAGTTTGAGTTGAATAAACCTGTCGTGTCTTCAGGAACACAGGAAATCGGACCGTCGTTGGGCTTTTCGTCATTAATAGAAACAACTTCCGGTTTCTCCTTGCGCTTCCCCGCGTGTCCACTAGGTGGCGGTGTTCCGTTGTAAAGCTGAAGTCAGAACGGTTTGTGTTGATGTCTGATGTGAGGTTATTTCTTTGTTGTTGTTGATCAGGTGCGGTGCCAATCATCCGCTGTCCCCGTGGAAACGCAGCCGAGATGGTCGCTGTGGTGAGTTAATGGGCGCATCTTTTATTTTAAAAGGGTGCATCTTTTATTTTCTGCCAGTTGTCAGTTCAGGGCCACAAAGTTCCTCAACATAATGAACGTCTGTCAGTTTTAGTTCCACGGTGGTTCAGGTCCAATAGCAGCATGTTTGTGGGGAAGTGGAGGATTTAGCTGTTGGTTCCTCTTGCAGAAGTTGGACAAGAAGCTGCGGGAGAACCTGCGGGACGCCAGAAACAGCCTGTTCACTGGAGACAACATGGCGTCCGGGCAGTTCAGGTCAGAACGCCACCAATTACCCTTCACTTCTTTAGAAAAGCAGCTAAAACAGTTAGAATCGGAACACACCTGACGGTTCCTGCTGACCCCAGAGGTGACGCCTCCTGGACCGCCAGGACCAGGGCGATTCTGTCGGGTCATCAGACCGCTGATAGTTCCACTTTCCTCAGCGTCTGATCGTCCGTTTCCTCCTGCGCAGTTTTCAGCGGCCTCTGTTCGTCCTGGTGGATCGAAACATCGACATGGCCACGCCCCTCCACCACACCTGGACCTATCAGGCGCTGATCCACGACGTTCTGGTGAGCTGGCGGCAAAAGGGGCGTGAAAATGAAACTGAACCAAAAAAAAAAACGGGTTAAACCGTTTAAATCCTACTTTTTTTATTTCTTTGGAATCAAAGGTGAGGAAAAAGAATATTTATATACAGGTCATCACTTGAGTTCATAAACAAAGTTTTCTGTCTTTGGTGGACAGCAGCCTTCATTCCAACACACACACACACACACACACACACACACACACACACACACCACACACACACACACACACACACACACACAGAGCCAGGCAACTGACAGCTTCTGAGGTGCTGAGGTTAATACTGTACTGGCAGCTCTGGAATGTACAGCTACAGAGATGTGTTATACAACATCTCTCACACTCTCTTTCTCTCACACACACACACACACACGCGCGCGCACACACACACACACACACACACACCACACACACACACAGTTGCCAGCAGGTCTGAGCTTTTCTTCACCTTCAGGGCTCTGAAAGGTTGAAACTTTGGGCTTTAATGGAGTCTGAAGCCTTCCAGCTGTTCTAAACAGCTGCTGACCAGTCACAGGTCGCCTGGCAGCAGGTGGAGCAGCTCAGTGACGTGTTCTGTTCCACAGGACTTCCAGCTCAACAGGGTGGTGATAGAGGAGGGCGCGGGGGCGGAGCCATCTCCGGCCGGCGCCAGACCCAAGAAGAAGAACAAGAAGACCTATGACCTGACGGCCGCTGACAGATTCTGGCAGAAACACAAAGGCAGGTCAGTCGTGCAGCCGTGACCTCGCACGTTCGTTCCGCCCCGAGCTCCACGTGGCCGTGAAGCATCGATGCGGCGTGATGACGGCGCTCAGGACTGACGCTCGATGTCGGGGACAAACGCTGACCGTCCTCTCTGCACCGTGCTGCTTTCCCCACAGCCCGTTTCCTGAGGTGGCCGAGTCGGTCCAGGAGGAGCTGGACACCTACAGAGCCCAGGAGGACGAGGTCAAGCGGCTGAAGAGCATCATGGTGAGACACAGACAGCGTCGGGGGCCAGAGGTTAAAGGTCACGGTGACCGTTGGGAGCTGATAACCAGCATCTGATCCACAAACACACCTGGAACCTCGGATTTAGTTCTGCTGAGACCTTCTGGCCTTTAGATTCGTTTCTGTGTGTGTGTGTGTGTGTGTGTGTGTGTGTGTGTGTGTTGTGTGTGTGTGTGGTGTGTGTGTGGTGTGTGTGTGTGTGTGTGTGTGTGTGTGTGTGTGTGTGTAGGGTTTGGAGGGGGAGGATGAAGGAGCCATCAGCATGTTGTCAGACAACACAGCCAAGCTCACGTCTGCAGTCAGGTAGGAAATTCGCCCTCACACAATGACGCCATCAGAAATCTGAACGCTGTCGCTCACCTGTCCTCACCTGTCGCTCACCTGTCGCTCACCTGTCGCTCACCTGTCGCTCACCTGTCGCTCACCTGTCTCACCTGTCTCTCACCTGTCGCTCACCTGTCGCTCACCTGTCGCTCACCTGTGCTGTAGTTCGCTGCCTGAGCTGCTGGAGAAGAAGAGACTGATCGATCTTCACACCAACGTGGCCACGGCCGTGCTCGACCACATCAAGGTACGGCGCTCGCAGGCACGTTCCTGTGTCTGTTTCCATGGTAACCGCGCAGCGGAGGGTTGTTTCGGGGTGGACGCGGTCGAGGCTGCTCAGGCTGCTCGTGTGGTTTCTGTCCTCAGAGTCGGAAACTGGACGTTTATTTTGAATATGAAGAAAAACTGATGAGCAAGTCGACTTTAGATAAATCGCTGCTGGACGTCATCAGCGACCCGGACGGTACACACACACACACACACACACGCACACACACACACGCACACACCACACACACCACACACACACACATGCACAGTGTGGTCCAGAAGACGTTGACTCGTGCTGCGTTTGTGTTCAGCTGGAACTGCAGAAGACAAAATGAGACTCTTCCTCATCTACTACATCACCTCTCAGCAGGCTCCATCTGAGGTAACACACACACACACACACACACACACACACACACACACACACACACACACACACGCGCCTGAGGAACATCCTCGTGCTCTCAGTGTTTTCTCAGGTCCTGACCCTCTCACTGAATTATGACGCCGTCCCTCAGTACTAAAATGAACCAAAACCCTTTTTTGGTCAACATTTGCGGGTTTTCCCCCGTTGAAGATCTTGTTTTGGTTCATATTAATAACGGCGAGAGGTTTCCAAACCGCTCCTCGGTTGGGTTTGGGAATGTTCCCGAGTCTGTCCTCATGTTGGATGTGCCTCCGTGTCTGGACCTCATGCAGCTTTTCTTATTTATTCGTCTTGAGAAGATGGACATCAGAGAACTGACAACATTTCCGACGAGACCCAGCCAGGACGTTCTTGAACCTGGGACATCGTGCGGGTCCAGAATCAGCCCCCGTGGAAACAGACCCGTGCGCTGACGTGGTTCCACCATCAGCGTCAGGCTGCGGTTGTTCTGATCCGTCCGGGTCTGCAGCCCATCCTGAAAAGTGGAAATCCAGCAACAGGAAATTGTTCAGGTGGTCCAGAAGGTGGTCAAACAAAGGAGGCGGTTCAGACCGAGGTAGACGTAGAACCGGAGACGTTCGGTCTGTGGACCGGAGACGTTCGGTCCTCCAGGAGGACGCGTGGCCGAGTTATTGCAGTTCAGAAGCGAGCGGGAGGTAAAGCTCCTGCTGCGGGACAGGCCAGAGGGGGCGTGGCTTCACCAAGCACCGGCGAAGCATGAAGGTTGAGGTCTTTTTCTGTCCGTTTCAGTCGGACCTGGAGCAGTACAAGAAGGTTCTGTTGGACGCGGGCTGTGACCTTTCACCTCTCAACTACATCAAGCAGTGGAAGTGAGTCTCCCCCTGGTGGTTCTGGGCGGCTCTGCGTTCAGACCCTCATAGCAGGTTTGTTTCTTTCCCTTTTCAGAACGTTCACCAAGATGGCCGCCAACTACGGCACCAGCGGAGTGAAGCCGATGGGGTAGGTGGGCAGAACGGGCCGCTGCGTGGACGCCTGCGTCCTGGCGTCCAGCGGAGACGCTGTTGGACGTGTTGGTGGAGACACGAGCGTCTCCAGCCGGTCGTCCATCACCTCTGAGCACCAGCAGCTGCTCTCGGATCAGTTTGCCTCCCTCACACGGAGGAAACTACCAGCCTAACCTTGTCCTCCCTCTCTCTATTTCTACCTCTGCCCCTCTCCTCTCTGCTTCTTTCCTGTCCCTCCCTCCCCCTTCTCTCTCTCTCTCCCCCCCTTTTTTTCCTCTTCTCTCTCTTTTCCCCTCTCCTCACCCTCCCCCCCTTCTCTCTCCTCTCTCTCCTCCCCCTTCTCTCTCTCCCTCTCCCCCACCTCTCCCCTCTCTACCTCTCCCCTCTCTCCCTCTCCTCACCCCTCCCCTCCCCCTCTCTCTCCCTCTCTCTCCTCCCCCTTCTCTCTCTCTCTCCCTCTCCCCCACCTCTCTCCCCCCCTTTTTCCTCCTCTCTCTCTCCCTCTCCTCACCCCTCCCTCCCCATCTCTCTCCCTCTCTCTCTCCTCCCCCTTCTCTCTCTCCCTCTCCCCCACCTCTCTCCCCCCTTTTTCCTCCTCTCTCTCCCTCTCCTCCTCACCCCTCCCTCCCCATCTCTCTCCCTCTCTCTCCTCCCCCTTCTCTCTCTCCTCCCCCTCTCTCTCTCCTCTCTCTCCCTCTCTCTCTCCTCCCCTCTCTCTCCCTCTCCTCACCCCTCCCCCCCCTCTCTCTCTCCTCCCCCCAGGCTCTTTTCCAGGGTGATGAACACTGGTTCCCAGTTTGTGATGGAGGGAGTGAAGAACCTGGTGCTGAAACAACACGTGAGTCTCACTAAGGAGTGTGAGCAGGGGAGGAGGGGCCCTGTGACTTGCAGATCTGTTTCCTGTGTAAACAGGAAGTGGGGGCGTGGCTGTAGAAGCTGATATATATATATATATAATCAGACCCACCTCATCCTCCCACGTGTGGACGCTCCATGGAGCTGTCACACCTGATATTTATGTGTCCTCCTCCAAAGTCTGAGGAGGAGAGACTCCAAGAAAAGCAAACCTGAACATTCCAGCAGCTGAGCAGAGTCAAACCCGTCAAATCAAACCGGGCCTGGAGGAACGTTTAGAGTAAACAAAGGAAATGCGAGACGTGAAGGAAACACACCAGCAGCTCTTCTTCAGCAGCATTTTAGACCTCCAGAATCTTCTAAGTCCACTCCAAGTCACCTCAAATATATACATTTCTCATCATTTCTGCTCTTTCAGAACCTTCCAGTCACTCGGATCCTGGACAGCCTGATGGACATGAAGTCGAACCCCGTGAGTCTGATCAGAAATCCTCTCATATTTCTGTCACATAGGCAGCGAGAAGGTTCTGCTCCGGTTCTGATCGGTCTTCTCCATGGTGTCACTTCCTGCTGCTCCATCCTGTTAAATAACCAACAACAAATGTTGATCAGTTCTCAGCTGCTGACCGTTCCACGCCATCGTTCAGGCCGATGCTAAGCTAATGTCGCTCTGACAAGCCTCTGCTCATCAGAACCATCAGAAATCAACAGCAGGACGACTCAAAGCTGGAAACGATCGGTCGGTTCTGCAGGATGTGCATTGATCCACTGTTTTCCTCTGCAGGAGACGGACGAATATCGATACTTTGACCCAAAGCTGCTGAGGGGAAGTGAGAGGTACGACCGAAGCCGATCAATGTTCCATGTTTGATGGCTAAACTCACCCTGTGACTCTCGTCCGCAGCTCCATCCCCCGGAACAAGAACCCGTTTCAGGAGGTGAGTCCGTGCCGGTTCTGCTGTCTGACTCGTCTCCGTGGGGAGAACTCGAGTTCAGCCGGGTGTCTTGTGTGTTTCAGGCCATCGTCTTTGTTGTTGGAGGAGGAAACTACATCGAGTACCAGAACCTGGTGGACTACACCAAGGTACTGTGGGACTGCTGCGGCTCCAGTCCTGCTGCTACAGCTGGTTCTGACCGTGCGTGTGTGTGCGTGTGTGTGTGTGTGCGTGTGTGTGTGTGTGTGTGTGTGTGTGTGTGTGTGTGTGTGGTGTGTGTGGTGTGTGTGTGTGTCAGGTCAAACAGGGGAAGAAGGTGATCTACGGCTGCAGTGAACTCTTCAGTGCTGCTCAGTTTATTAGACAGGTGAGTCTCACCTGGGGAGGTTCTTGTCTGTTGACGCAGTACTTCCACTAAGGCCTGTGTTCGTCCTGTCGTCCTCAGCTGTCCCAGCTGGGCCAGAAGTGACGGGACACCGGAACAACGAGCGCTCTCTCTCTCTCTCTCTCTCTCTCTCTCTCCCTCTCTCCTCTCTCTCCCTCTCTCTCTCAATCCCCCCCCCCTCCCTCCTCAGTTTTTTACACTCGGTAAACTTCTTCACGTTCCGTCTTGATTGTCGTTGTAATTTCCTCCACTAATAAAGTAACATCTGGTCTTTGCATCTGTCGCCGCCTCGTCTGTTACAGTCAAGTCAGGGTTGATGAATAAAAGCCGACGGGAGCTCTGTTGGTGCCCCCTGGTGGCGGGCTGCTGTACCCCCCCCCCCATGCTTGTTTTTACCTCCCTGAGCTGGGGAACAACTGAGGTCTCTCTCTCTCATTTTGTTCTGATCCCAACACCAAATTCGAGGATTATGTCATTCTGGTATTTTAATCTGCTCTTCATATTTTGCTTCCCCCATTTTCTCCCAGAATGTTTCAGTTGGATTATTTCAGGATTCGCTCGCGGCTAATAAAGTTCTGCAAGTGTTGACAGACACTTTTGGCTCTTTCGTGCGTTTCGGTTTCTCCATTTTCCTCTTTTTTCCCCCTCCTCATTATTTCAGCCGCCGTCATGAAGTCAAAATAACAGTTGAGTCCCGACACTGAGCTGGGTTTAAGTGTGTGTGTGTGTGTGTCTGTGTGTGTGTGTGTGTGTCTGTGTGTGTCTGTGTGTGTGTGTGTGTGTGTGTGTGTGTGGAAACCATAGACACAAACGTGAGGTCTCACGCTGAGAGAAAAATCTTGGACTCTTTCCAAAGGTAAAAAGTTTGTGGGAAACGTCACAAATTCTTCCAGGAGAAGAAGAATCTTGAGTTCTGGCAGAAGTTCTGCTCCCTCTGAAGGAGCTTCAGGAATGGACGGAGGTCCGGAGGTGTGAGCTGGAAACCTTCTGGAGCCTCTTATGTCAATTAAGCGCGGGGAAACTTGACGCTTGTGACATTTAGCTCCTTGTTTACCATTAAACACGAAGGTGACGGAGATGTGAGGGAACATCTGAGCTCTGCTGGGGGGGAACAAACCCGATCGGACGTGTCCCCAACACGTGACGATGGGCTGAGTCCCTCCGACGTTCCCCGGAGCTTCCTGGCTCCAGTTGTTGTGTTCGAGGAGGTAACCCGAAGCACAGAGGTGGTCGCTATGGTAACCGCCGAGCGTGTTGTTGGTCTCTTGCTTCATGAATCACAAGAG
Source organism: Takifugu flavidus (assembly GCF_003711565.1). Lineage (NCBI taxonomy): Eukaryota > Metazoa > Chordata > Actinopteri > Tetraodontiformes > Tetraodontidae > Takifugu > Takifugu flavidus. The sequence goes on from NC_079535.1 coordinate 12,096,054, forward strand.
TGTGACTTTGGTTCTTCTGATGTGTCGGGCACGTGGTCCAGGGTTCCTGGACGAACCGCTCGGTGAGAACACAACATTTACACAACATGAGATGACAGACTCACTCTGACACACACACACACACACACACACACACCAGGTCACCTCTGGCCGTGGTCCCATTTGAACCTAAACGTCAAGCTCGCTCGTTGCCACGGCGACCGCAGTCTTACAGGCCCTCCTGGTCCAGTAGAGAAGGGTCCATTTCACCTTTGCTGCTAAACAACTTTTATCAACTTTATTTTGATTTTTAATTTAAAATAAAAAAAATAAAATTAAGATGAAAATGAGATTGTGTTAGCTGTGGCTCGCTAATTCTGCCAACATTACCGTCCACGAGGTTTTAAGGAACCTTTGGGACTTCATCCACTGGTCCTGCTGCACTCATCAGCGCCCCCTGCTGGCCTGGAGGAGGTTCTGGACAGGATGTAGCTGCTCAGTGGGAGCTCAGACTGATTCCAGCGTCTGATAAAACATCTGCTCTGGATTAAATTCTGGAGGCCTGGAATAGATGACAGGAGGACATTAGCATGAAAATATACACGGCCCATTTCTCACCTACGGAGCTTCTGGGCCTTTTGGAGCTTTTGAACTCCTTTCAGAATCTTACCTGTGTTTGCTCTGCAAACGTTGGCTGGAAACTGGAGCAGGTCCCAGCTCCCCGCAGATGCTGCTGATATCATCAGCCGCAAACCTGCTGTTGGCTTTGGCCACGGCTCCATCCTCCAGGAAGAGAGTGTTTGTGTTTCTGGTGCTCGGAAAGAGGAACTTTTATCAGTCAGATCAGAGTCGAGGGGCCGAGGAGATCAACCGGCCTCCGTGTCTGTTGTCTTTATCTCCGCTCCAGGACGTTTTTATAAGGTCCTCCAGGACACTTGTGCTTCATTCCACCAGCTGCACGATGGGAGCCCAGTTCCTGCCCCTGTACCTGGACACAGGTTAGTCCCTCTCTGAGGAGCACCATCACCGAGTCCTCCTGGAGCTGTGGAGGTCCTGGTGAGCGTGATGGAAGCCTCTCTGGTGGTCCCCACCTGCCCTGTGATGGACGACAGCCCTTCTCTTGTGGTTACTGGTCGGCGTGACAGAAGCTCCAAACGTTTTGTTCCTACAGGTGCTCCTGAAGGTCTGAGGGTTCCCAGACCCTACTCCTGGTTGGACTCCTGGTTGGACTCCTGGTTGGACCCCTGGTTGGACTCCTGGTTGGACTCCTGGTTGGACTCCTGGTTGGACCCCTGGTTGGACTCCTGGTTGGACCCCTGGTTGGACTCCTGGTTGGACCCCTGGTTGGAACCCTGGTTGGACTCCTGGTTGGACTCCTGGTTGGACCCCTGGTTGGACCCCTGGTTGGACTCCTGGTTGGACCCCTGGTTGGACCCCTGGTTGGACCCCTGGTTGGACGCCTGGTTGGACCCCTGGTTAGAACCCTGGTTGGAACTCTGGTTGGAGCCCTGGTTGGAACCCTGGTTGGACTCCTGTTTGGACCCCTGGTTGGACCCCTGGTTGGACTCCTGGTTGGACCCCTGGTTGGACCCCTGGTTGGACCCCTGGTTGGAACCCTGTTGGACTCCTGTTTGGACCCCTGGTTGGACCCCTGGTTGGACTCCTGGTTGGACCCCTGGTTGGACTCCTGGTTGGACTCCTGGTTGGACCCCTGGTTGGACCCCTGGTTGGAACCCCTGGTTGACTCCTGGTTGGACTCCTGGCTGGACCCCTGGTTGGACCCCTGGTTGGACTCCTGGTTGGACCCGGTTGGACTCCTGGTTGGACTCCTGGTTGGACTCCTGGTTGGACTCCTGGTTGGACCCCTGGTTGGAACTCTGGTTGGACTCCTGGTTGGACCCCTGGTTGGACTCCTGGTTGGACCCCCTGGTTGGACTCCTGGTTGGACTCCTGGTTGGACTCCTGGTTGGACCCCTGGTTGGACCCCTGGTTGGAACTTTGGTTGGACTCCTGGTTGGACTCCTGTTTGGACCCCTGGTTGGACTCCTGGTTGGACCCCTGGTTGGACTCCTGATTGGACCCCTGGTTGGACTCCTGATTGGACCCCTGGTTGGACCCCTGGTTGGACTCCTGATTGGACCCCTGATTGGACCCCTGGTTGGACCCCTGGTTGGACCCCTGGTTGGACCCCTGGTTGGAGGGACTGTGACTCTGTTGGGCTGCTGTCCAAATCACAGCAGGAATTTGTGTAGCAGATTAAAGGATTAGACTGTTGTGTGGTTTGATCCCGGGATAACGGCAAAACCAGACACCCCCAAAGAAAACTCAAACTGGCGACGCCCCCCCCCCCCCCTTCCTTCCCGGATCACGTGACCATCTCTCTATACATTTGTATTTGCTTGCAACCCCCCCCACCCTTAATCGATTAATGGGTCGGTAAAACCTCCACCGACCAGCAAACGGTTGTTGGTTCCACGCCACAGCTTCATCTCCCAGCATGCACCACAGTCCTGATGACATCACCAGAACATCCACCTGGAGTGGCGGCCATCTTTGTTTCTGTCCCTGATGAAGAAACAGAAGCAAAAAAAAAAAGTTTGTTTTAAAAAAAGTTGAACGAAGCACTGAAACGTCTCAGGGCGACCCGCTGTGGTGGCTCCTCCCACCACCACGATAAGGTGTGTGTGTGTGTGTGTGTGTGTGTGTGAGAGAGAGAGAGAGAGAGAGGGAGCTTATTTAAAGGGCTGATTCTCTCTCGCTGGGCGATCGGCACCAGCTCATCATCATCATTTTGTCGCCTGCTGTTTCCAGGACAAACTGCTGCTGGGACTCTGCTGCATGAACAGTCAGTAAGACGTTGCTGTTTGTACTTTGCTGACTGTTTGGCTGACTGGAAACAGGCCCCTGATTAGGCCTATTATTGGTTTATTGATCCTTGATTCTCTCTGACTGCGTTATCTCCTGTAAGTGAGCCGTCTTATTTGCTGACTGTTTATTTACCGACTGTTTATCTTGGTTTCCGGACTGGTCAGCAGTCTCTTGCTGACTGTTGTTTGCTGCCTTTATGAGCATTTAAACTGGTTCGCTCTGCTGTTTTGGGCTGAGTGGTTTTATGTGTCTGACTGGTTGTTTGCAGACTGTTTACTGGCTGGTTGCTGAACTGGCTGCTGGTGTCCTGTCGGCTCTCTGTCTCAGGCTGTTTCACAGGTTAAAATGTCTCTGCTGTCCGTCCTGCAGCCGCTCACAGGTACACAATCAATTAATCAGATTAATCAGATTAATCAGATTATCAGATTAATCAGATTAATCAGATTATCAGATTAATCAGATTATCAGATTAACATTGTTGCTTCAGAAAGTTTTCATCCTTCATCACTGTTGTTGCTGGAAACACTTTAGTGCCTTCAAGCACCAAAATCACCCTCTCCCCTCCTCTCTTCCCCCCCTCCCCTCCTCTCTTCTCCCCCTCTCTCCCCCTCTCCCCCTCTCTCCTCCCCTCCTCTCTCCTCCCCCTCTCTCCCCCTCTCCCCCTCCTCCCCTCTTCTCTCCCCCTCTCTCCCCCTCTCCCCTCCTCTCCCCTCCTCTCTACTCCCCCCTCCCCTCCTCTCCCCTCCCCCTCTCCCCCTTCTCCCCCTCTCTCCTCCCCCTTCCCCCCTCTCCCCTCGGTCCCCGTCCTCTCCCCCCCTCTCTCCCCCTCTCCGCCTCTCCCCTCCTCTCCCCTCCTCTCGTCCCCCCTCTCCCCTCCTCTCTCTCTCCCGCATCTCGCCCTCCTCTCCTACTCTCCCCCTCTCTCCCCTCCTCTCATCCCCTCCTCTCCCCTCTCCCCTCCTCCCCCCTCTCTCCCCTCCTCTCTCCCCTCCTCCCTCCTCTCTTCCCCCCCTCCCCTCCCTCTTCTCCCCTCCTCCCCCTCCCCTCCTCTCCCCTCCTCTCTCCCCCCTCCCCCCCTCCCCCTCTCCCCCTCCTTCCGTCCCCCTATCCCCTCCTCTCCCCTCCTCTCTCCCCCTCTCCCCTCCTCTCCCCTCCTCTCTCCCCCTCTCCCCTCCTCTCTCCCCTCCTCTCCCCTCTCCTCCTCCTCCCCCCCCCTCTCCCCTCTCTCCTCTCCCCCTCTCCCCTCCTCTCCTCTCCCCTCCTCTCTCCCCCTCTGCCCCTTCCTCTCTTCTCCCCCTCCCTTCCCCTCTCTGCCCTCCCCCCCTGCCCTCTCTCAGTCTTCGGTCTTTTCTTCCTCGTCTCTTCATCACTTTCGTCGGCGTCCTCAGGTCAGTGATCGATCTGTTTGTATTGGACCTGTGTGTGTTTGCCGGTAACCATGGCGACCGCCCGGGTTGCCTCTCTGGAGGAAACAGCTTTCGTCTCTGTTTTTAATGCATCATAAAGATGAAAGGATGAAAAAGGATCCTTTCATCTCACCTCCGGTGGAGCGGCGGCGTTTCAACAGGAAATGGGTCCATCCGATGTTCCATTTTAGGGAAACTTTAATTCTTTTTTAAACTTTAGACTTTTTTCCTTATTTCTGATTCACATTTACATGATCCAGAAAATGTTGTGATCCATCAGCTGTTGATCTTGGTATTGATTACTGATCAGTGCTGCTGCCGGTGGACTGTGTGACCC
>NC_079535.1:12103143-12155643 GCF_003711565.1 Takifugu flavidus
CAGGAACCTTCGACATCTCTGACGTCGGCGCTCGAATCGGTCCGTCCGCCCGCCCGTCCGCCCGTCCGCCTGTCTGTCTGACTGTCTGTCTGCCCGTCTGCCTGTCTGTCTGCCTGTCTGTCTGTCTGTCTGTCTCACCTTCTGCCCCTCCCCCGGTGCAGGGGCGGTGCAGTACACCTACGATCAGAGGCTGGAGTTCGGACTCCTTGATCATCCCACCAAGGACGACGCTCTCGCCGCCCTGAGGAGGATCTCCTACATGAGCGGAGGAACGGCCACCGGGGAGGCCATCAGTTACTGCGCCCAGAACCTGTTCAGGTAGACAGGAAGTAGGCGTGTGGCGCGTTCTCAAGATCACGTGACCCCTTGAAAGGCACCTTCACGGTAGCGCGTCGCTATGTAGCGTGCCAGATATTGTATTTAGCGTCAAATAGATCCCAGTCTTCCTGATCAAATAGATCCCAGTCTTCCTGATCAAATAGATCCCGATCTTCCTGATCAAATAGATCCCAGTCTTCCTGATCAAATAGATCCCGGTCTTCCTGATCAGATAGATCCCAGTCTTCCTGATCAAATAGATCCCAGTCTTCCTGATCAAATAGATCCCGGTCTTCCTGATCAAATAGATCCCGGTCTTCCTGAAATGTGTCCTTGTTGATCCCAACTGGTTTATTTCTGGCCTCCAGGCGAACAGCACCAGGCCGCAACTTCCTCATAGTTGTGACAGATGGTCAATCGTACGATGATGTCAGAAGACCAGCGATGGAAGCACAGGCGCAAGGTGTGTGTGTGGTGTGTGTGTGTGTGAGTGTGAGTGTGTGTGAGTGTGTGTGTGTGTGTGTGTGTGTGTGTGTGTGTGGGTTCTTCACATCCTGTGTGTCCCCAGGAATAACCATATTCTCGGTGGGCGTGGCCTGGGCTCCGCTGGATGACCTTCGAGCCATGTCATCGGAGCCGAAGGACAGTCACACCTTCTTCACCAGGGATTTCAGCGGGCTGAGCGAGTTCGTCCCGGTTCTGGTCCGAGGAATCTGTCGAGACTTCTCCGAGAAAAACTGACGCTTGTTTTTGACATCCTTGTGAGGACCCTCACCGACAGCAGGAAACAGCTGTAAATAAGATGCAACACTTGATCCGCTTCATTTGTAACGGTCGTTTATTTAAAGCTCATTTATTTGACAGAACCTAGATTCTATTGGAAAAGCCGCCGGTTCTGGACCCACTGAAATTATTCCTGTGGTGACGAACTGGCGTTTACAGGGAAGCAGCTTAGACTCTTTGAGAAATTATATTCTTATATTCAGTATTTCTGTGGGGAAAAAATAATAGAACAAAAGACCAACTGTGGATTTTAAACCTGTGATGCTTTTGAAGAACTTTCTTACAGAAAATCTTTGCAAACTTTATAAACAGTTAAACACACGCGATCGATTTTACCCGTTTTTACAAACATTGACAACAGATTAAAAATGTCAATTATACGATTACTGTCAGATATTATTTGAAAGACATTTATTCTTTATAGCAACGCCTTTGGTTTAATGTGTTTGGGTTTTTTTTGTTGAAATTGAAACGATGGGAGGAAAAAATATGTCTCGTGCATTTAATTTGAAATTTTCAAATAAAAAATAAAGACATCAAGTAAATAATCAAGTATTTCTTTCGTTCTTACAAAGATTCACAAAATCATCCGTTTAATTAGTTAAAAGGCAGAAAAGACCGTGAACAGACTTAAAGACGTGAAAGACAGAATAAGAGATGAAAACCGAACTTTATTTACTTTGAGAGTTGATTATTGCGCCACCTTGCGGTTACATTTCCAACGACAACTAAATACATTTTAGTTGATGCGCAGATGTTTTGTTCCGGCTCTGACCGACAGGGGGCGCCGGTGTTGTTCCGGCACTGGCCGATAGAGGGCGTATGTGTTGTTCCGGCACTGACCGATAGGGGGCGTATGTGTTGTTCCGGCTCTGACCGATAGGGGGCGTGTGTGTTGTTCCGGCACTGACTGATAGGGGGCGTATGTGTTGTTCCGGCTCTGACCGATAGGGGGCGCATGTGTTATTCTGGCTCTGACCGACAGAGGGCGCTACAGGCCAAACCCTGAATCACACATGAGTCGTCCTTAGTTCATGAATTGTGTAGATTTTGCGTAGTAAAAAAATAAAAGTAAAGTAAAAAATAAAGTAACCTCTAACAAGTTTCTTGCAATATTTTTGTGTATTTTCTACTTTTATTCCATTTGCGCTACTGTTTATGTTGAACTATATTACTTTTTCAAAAATAAATAATAAATATAGCACACCTCGGAAAACATCCAACGTTTAGCTCAGCCGCATCAAATCCCCCTCTCTGTGTCCCTGTGTGTGCGTGTGCGTGTGTGCGTGTGAAGGGCGGTGCCGGCAGGTAGCCACATCTCCGTGAACAGGAGCACACAGTGCAGACAGTGTTCAGACGTGCGGGCACACGCACAGCCACACGCACGCACACAGACTCGGCTCTGCGGTCGCTCTGAAGGACACCAGTCAGGCAGCACTCCTCGGGATATTAGGAAAGGCTGAAACAGGGAAGTTGGAATCGGGCGCGGCGTCATCGGAGCGATCCGGTGCTCGGTATGTTCAGCTGGGTCAAGCAGGAGCAGGGCGGCCGCAACAAGGACGGGGAGATGTACCAGACGGTGACCGAGGGTCTGCAGACACTTTACACCAAAAAGCTGCTGCCGCTGGAGGAGACCTACCTCTTCCATGACTTCCACTCCCCGGCGCTGGAGGCCGCAGACTTCCAGAGCAAACCGATGGTCCTGCTGGTCGGCCAGTACTCCACCGGGAAGACCACCTTCATCAGGTACGGAACCCGGGGTCCACCGCCTGTCTGTCTGTCTGTCTGGACAGACCACGTGGTACCAACAAGTCTCCAGAACAGAGATGCACTTTTAAGTTTTCTCCAAATTTGAACTCCAAAGTATAATTTATTCTGCCAACACAGAGAGCACCACTGTGTGTGTGTGTGTGTGTGTGTGTGTGTGTGTGTGTGTGAGCTCATATATGATCTTTTGCCTGCCTGTGTTTGCTTGCTGGTGGTTTTTCTGGGTTGTGAGATCATCTCATCTGGAGAAGATCAAAGAAAAACCAGAGTCAGATTCAAAGTAATCAGAACCATCAGGACCGTCCTGGGGGGGGGGGGGGGGGGGGGGGGGTGAACCTTCATTTGAGAGGCTGAAGGATTTTACAGAAGATGATGATTATTACGTGTGCGGAGTGTGTGTGTGTGTGTGGGGGGGTGAACCTTCTGGGATTTGAACCAGTAACATTCCAGGTCTCTTCCTGTCCTGTGTGTTATTGTGTGTGTGTGTGTGTGTGTGTGTGTGTGTGTGTGTGTGTGTGATGAGGTTCTGAGAGCCTGGCTGTAACTGATCTGCCATTGTTCTGTGTATTTACACGGGCTGACCCTCGGCTCGGCTGCCAGCACGCCACTCCGATATTTCCGGCTCCCCGTGAAGAGTCGTGACACACAGCAGGAACAAACACAACCAGAAGACACTCTGACAGCTCTGAGGTCACTTCCTGTCTGTTAGTAGAGCGTCGACCGTCGGCCGATGAAGAGAAGATGCCTTACAACATGTAACACGCGTGTAACAGCAGCGGATGTCTCCATCTGCCCTTTCACCATCTGCACTTCCTGTCCTGCTGTGACATCACATCCTGTCCAGCTTTATTGACTTCGGACCGATGACGTCACAGTTCATCAATAATCAGGAAATCAGGCGGTGAACACGAATCACTGCAGCCACAAAATCGGCACCTCACCGATTGATTAGTGTTTACACACCTTATTGCACACTGGGAGTGTGTGTGTGTGTGTGTGTGAGAGAGAGTGTGTGTGTGTGCGTGTGTTGTTGAGAGAGTGTGTGTGTGGTGTGTGTGAGTGTGTGTGTGTGTGTGAGTGTGTGTGTGAGTGTGTTACACTGCCAGCGTCCCACCCTGCCCTGCGGAATGCTGTGAATCCTGGGAACAGGTTGCCAGTAAAGCACATGTTTCTTCTTCTTTTTCTTGTTCTTGTTCTTCTTCTGTGGTGGAGGTGAGGGGGAACCTGTTTGGTTCAGGTTCAGGTCTCTGTCTCAACTCGTCCGCGTGTCGACGTGACGTCGGTTCTTAAAGGTTCCGCAGCGACATCTTGGCTATTAAATGTTCCAAACATCGTGTTCTTGTCGTCTGAGGGTCGCAGCTGCTGTTGTGATTGGCAGAATCAGTGCTTGGTCATGGCGTTGCCATGGTGACGGGACTGAGGCAACAGGGAGTGAAATGTCTGAGGATTGCTGAGTCACGATAAAGAACAAGGACGAAGTCTAAAAAGGTGCGTCTGTCTGTGTGCAGGTACCTGTTGGAGCAGGATTTTCCAGGGATGCGGATCGGCCCTGAACCCACCACGGATGGATTCATCGCTGTGATGCACGGAGAGAACGAGGGCATCGTCCCCGGCAACGCCCTGGTGGTCGACCCCAAAAAACCCTTTAGGAAGCTCAACGCGTTTGGAAACTCCTTCCTCAACAGGTGAGCACCTGTGCCCCTGTATACCAGCACACCTGTGCACCAGCACACCTGTACACCAGCACACCTGTACAACAGCACACCTGTACACCAGCACACCTGTACAACAGCCACCTGTACCCCAGCACACCTGTACCCCAGCAAACCTGTACAACAGCACACCTGTACCCCAGCACACCTGTACCCCAGCACACCTGTACCCCAGCACACCTGTACCCCAGCAAACCTGTACAACAGCACACCTGTACCCCAGCACACCTGTACCCCAGCACACCTGTACCCCAGCAAACCTGTACCCCAGCACACCTGTACCCCAGCAAACCTGTACAACAGCCACTGTACCCCAGCACACCTGTACCCCAGCACACCTGTACAACAGCCACCTGTACCCCGCACACCTGTACAACAGCACACCTGTACCCCACCACCTGTGCACCAGCATACCTGTACAACAGCACACCTGTACCCCAGCACACCTGTACAACAGCACACCTGTACCCCAGCACACCTGTACCCCAGCACACCTGTACAACAGCACACCTGTACCCAGCACCCTGTACACCAGCACACCTGTACACCAGCACACCTGTGCACCAGCATACCTGTATCTCAGCATACCTGTATCTCAGCATACCTTTATACCAGTACACCTGTACACCACACACCAGCACACCTGTACCCCAGCACACACCTGTATCCCAGCATACTGTATCTCAGCATACCTTTATACCAGTACACCTGTACACCAGCATACCTGTACACCAGCATACCTGTATCCCAGCACACCTGTACAACAGCTACCTGTGCACCAGCATACCTGTATCTCAGCACACCTGTATACCAGCACACCTATACCAGTACACTGTATACCAGCATACCTGTATCTCAGCACACCTGTATCCCAGCACACCAGTATCCCAGTACACCTGTACTTCAGCACACCTGTATCCCAGCACACCTGTATCCCAGTACACTTGTACTTCAGCACACCTGTAGTCTGATGTGCAGCATTATTGATCAGGGTTTGCTGATATTGATCATCACTGATAAACAGCTGATGGATCAATTCTCGTCTGGTGTCTGAGAACTATCATGTGAGAGATATGCAGAAGTGGGAGGGGCCTAGTCCAGGTGCACTGCACCTGAGCCAAACCAGCACCAGACTCTGTTCTCATGTTCATGTTAAGAAACTAAATCTGGAAGCGCCTTTACAATATAAATATAAAGATCAACATTAAACAGAATCATTTTTAAAATCGTTTGTTCCATTTTGCTTCTCTCTCTCTCACACACACACACACACAACACACACACACACACACACACACACACACACACACACACACACACACACACTCCTGTCACTGCTTAAATCAAAACATTCACAACCTGGGAAATGACCCTTTCACTACTGCCTGGGCCCCCCCCCAACACACACACACACACACACACACACACACACACACACACACACACACACAGGGAAGTAAATTTAGCTTTAAACTTTAAACATGTTTCCTCTGTCCAGAAATATTTCTATGAACGGCATCAGGGAAACGGTCCGTCCGACTACGCCTGTGTGTGTGCGTGTGTGTGTGTGTGCGTGCCTGTGTGTGTGTGTGTGTGCGTGTGTGTGTGCCTGTGTGTGTGTGTGTGGTGTGTGTGTGTGTGTGTGCCTGTGTGTGTGTGTGTGCGTGTGTGTGTGTGTGATGCATTCCTTTAGACACGAATGCCATCTCATCCTGGCTTGATAAAGGAACCAAAATAAGTTATTGTTTCCAGAGGGAAGCGTGTGTGCGTCACCGCACGTTGGCGCGGCAGCTTTGCTTCTTCCCGACTCGCTGCTCAAGTTTGTCGCTAAATTTAACAGGATATTTATGACGAGGTCAACACAAGGTCACGCACGCTGTAAACAAACTCAAGCACTAGCTGACAGCTTCTCGATGCTCTCGACACTACTGTTGCCGTAACCACGGTTACGCAGTTATGTACATGATTACAGAATGTGCGTGTGTGTGTGTGTGTGTGTGTGTGTGTGTGTGTGTGTGCAGGTTCATCTGCTCTCAGATGCCAAATCAGGTTCTCCAGAGCATCAGCATCATCGACACTCCAGGAATCCTGTCAGGAGAGAAGCAGCGAATCAGCAGAGGTACGAATGTGTGTCTCTGTACTCGTTTTGTAGTATACTGGGGACCTTTTCTCCCAGGTAACCTCAAGGTTCTCAACTAAAAGGTCCGGTGACAGTGGTCCAGTGTGCTGTTCTCTTCTGCTGTTCTCTGGCCTTGGTCACTATAATATAGTCTATGTGTGTGTGAGTGTGTGTGAGTATGTGTGTGTGTGTGTGTGTGTGTGTGTTAGCTGACAAAGCTAATCAGAAACATCCTGCTGTCAGTAGTCTGTATTGTTGCGTAAGAGTCCTTGAGATTCTTTCATTTCCTCATATTCTTTGAGGCTGCTCCGCGGGCCTCCGAAAAGCTTCACGCTCAGGTGTGCGTCTGACAGTCGGGCTGTGGAGGTCAAAGGTCACAGCTGTCGCCCGTAGCGGCCTTGAACGTCACCGCCAACTCCTGCACGTTCAGCAGGAGCAGCTGTAACATCGTCGTCCTCATCAGCTGGTGAATGAAAACACCCCCCGGGGTTTACTGGGAACACTGGGGGGTGTTCAGAGACTTGCGGTGAATTTTCGGTTGGACTCTGCTCACGAGGAATCCCTCGGAGGGAGCCGTCCCCCCCCGTGGCGATTTGGAGTTTCACTTCCTGTTTGGTCTGTGAATCTGTTTCCTGTGAAGAAGCTGAGCTGACAAAAGCAGATCTGAAAGAGAGAAACGGACCCAGCAGACACACGTGCCGGTTTTGCCATCTGACAGATGCATAGAACCTCCAGCTCTTCCTCATTTGGTCGTCACAGCAACCGTTGGCAGAGCCAGCCCAGAACATTTCTCTTCTCTGCCACCAGTCACCAACTGGAACCAGTTCAGTGTAGCCAGTGCAGGAAGGGACAGCAGGGCGTTCCCTCCATCTGGAAGCACTCAGCTCTGAGTGTGTGTGTGTGTGTGTGTGTGTGTGTGTGTGTGTGTGTGTGTGTGTGTGTGTGTACCTGTGAAGCTGCCTCTCACACATTTACGTATATTATTTCTGGTGATTATGAAAGCTATGAAATCCAAAATAACAGATCGAGCGGAACAGAACTTCTCCTTTCTTTGTTTTTTTTTTTCCTGGGGCGGGTACCCGTTGCTATGGTGATTAACTTTCATTAACGGCAGTGAAACAGAACAGAAGTGATTAAAGGAGACAGAAACAGGAACATGTGACCGGGCTCTTCTGGTGATGTCATCGGGACACGCCGGTGGGGGCACCTCAACTCTGTTCTGCTTTCCACCATTGAATTATTGTTGAGGTGATGGCATTTCCTGTGGAAACAGGAAGTGGAACATGTGGAGTTAAGCTGTATTAGAACAGCGGACTGGTCTCCCCCCATTGTCAGGTGTTCCTCAGCTGTAAAGGGTCCAACAACAGGACATGTGGCACCTGTAGGTATTCAAAGTCTGTTTGAATTTAAAGACCTGTGAACATGCAGAGAACATGCAGAGAACATGTGTGAGAACATGTGTGAGAACATGTGTGAGAACATGTATGAGAACATGTGTGAGAACATGTGTGAGAACATGCCAGCAGGGCTTGTGGAGTCCCAAGGTTCTGTGGAGACTAAAGGGGCGGAGCTCCAAATATGACCCCTGTGGTTCCCCAGCATCATGGCTATGAGGCCATCTAGAACCTGGAGCTGCTCTCCGGTTCTTCGACGGACGTCCTTCACCTCTGCGTTTGTTTACATTTCCCTGCGGTGGTTCAGTTGAAACGGTCGTCACGGTGACGCTGCAGTCGGGGATCAGCTGGGAGCAAATCTGCTGTTCTGATGTTCCCTCTTGGTTCTTGCCTTCTGAGGGCAGGAGCTCAGCATCTCCAGGGTCAAACACCTGAACCGTCGGGTGTAACCTGACGCCTCAGACCTCATTTATTCATGAAGGGGTGAATCCTTACTGGAAACACACCAGCGGTGGAGTCACAGCACCAGCAAGGGCGAGACTGTAGCAGAGCCGCCAGCAGATCCTGATCCAAGACAGAACCAGGACAATCAGATCTGGTCCAACATTTGTCCAAACAAATCTGGTCCCACTCTATCATGAATGGATGAATGGACGAATGGATGAATGGAAACGGGAGAGTCGGTTTCTGTTATAAAAGAGGCAAATGACACCCAGTAACACAGAAACCGCACCCAGACACACATATAGAAGTAACAACAGGGAATACTGGAATTATCACTGGTTTTACTGGTTTAAGGATTTATTTTGTTTGAAAGACCAACAAATAATCCCAAAACATTGCAGCCGTTGAGCCGCTCCTGTGTGAGTGTGCGTTCCTTTACTTGCTACATACTGAGTAACAAATTACTCATTTTGCTAGCAAAGTCAGGACATCTTCAGGAAGTGAGGACATTTTGGTTGGGTCAGGATCAGGATGAGGGTGGGGTGGGTGAATGTGGTGGTTGGGGTCAGGGTTCAGCCTAGTTTATGTTTCCCCTTCTGGTTGTTTTTGGGAGGGAGGTTGTGTAGCGATGCTGTGCTGTTCGCTAACCAGAAACTTTCTAATTATATATATAGTTAATGTCACACCACTGACGATCCCCATCTGCCCCGGACCACACAGAGCCATCTGTGAAAGTCCTCACAGAGATAGAAGTACAAGGATGTGTGTGTGTGTGTGTGTGTGTGCAGACTGTTACCACAGCTGCTTGGGCTCACAGGAGGGCGTCGGTCCGGCTCAAGTTCACGTGTTAAACAATGACGCTGTGACTTTTGTGCTGCTCTGATGAACCCGACCCGACCTCAAACCCGCGTCCCACTTTCACAGACGCGACGACATTAAACCGCCGCCGTTTGCGTGTCCGCAGGTTACGACTTTGCGGAGGTTTTGCGTTGGTTCGGCGAGCGGGTGGATCGCATCATTCTGCTGTTTGACGCCCACAAACTGGACATCTCGGACGAGTTCTCGGAGGCCATCAGGGCCTTCAAAGGTCAGGACGACAAGATCCGCGTGGTCCTCAACAAGGCCGACCAGGTGGGACCAGGGTGGAACCCAGAACTCTTTGGTCCCGGAACAACATTAATGTTCTCTTCTCCTGCTGTCAGGTGGACACGCAGCAGCTGATGAGAGTGTACGGCGCCCTCATGTGGTCACTGGGGAAGGTGATCAACACTCCAGAGGTGGTGAGAGTTTATCTGGGCTCCTTCTGGGCCAAACCGCTCCAGAACACGGAGAACAGGTAAGAGAACGTCTGCGCCGATCCTTCCTTCATTTTCTCGCTCATTCGTTCGGAGTTTCATGTGTTCATTCTCCCCCGAGGCGTCTGTTTGAGGCGGAGTCTCAGGACCTCTTCAGGGACATCCAGAGTCTTCCCCGGAACGCAGCGCTGCGTAAACTCAATGACCTCATCAAGAGAGCTCGACTGGCCAAGGTGAGAGGGTGAATGGCGCCGTCCTTCTGAGAGTTAACTCCGGGAATTCTGGGAATCCCCAGGATTGTTTTCTTTTGTGTCTCAGGGAGAAAAAAGTCAACAAACACGAGTGTGGCGGCGAGTTTTGACGTTTACGTTCAGTGGGTTCCCCGTTCGCCTCATTAAACGGGACGCCTGACGTGTTTGGCTAGCTTAGCATGAACACACAAATATGGCAGCAGCCTTAATTTGGCTCAGGCACAAAGAAACAGAGTGTGGAGGAAAGTGTGAGGCTGGTGGGGCTCCGTCTGAGAGGAACAAACATGCCACAGGCCTGAGACAGCGCAGAAACTGCGCTAGCTAGCATAGCATTAGCCCACGGGGGGTGTTGTGTATGTTAGTTTGCAGAAACGTTAACAAACATGATAAATTCAGCTTTTTGAGACCAGAAAGATGACAGATTGAAGCAGGAGTAGATGATCAAGCTGATGAGTTCCTGAAGAAAATGAGAAGAAAACCGCTTCGTTGAATACGATGCGTGTGCGCCTTACATCACTTCCTCTTTTTTCCCGCCTTTCTTCAGTTCCAGTATTTCTTCACCCTCCTGTTTTTGTACGATGCCCTTCACTTTTCTCCATTTCTCCATTTCTTCACTTCCTCTTCTCCCTTTCTCTGTGTTGTTGTCCAGCGAGCGATTGTTCAAGCGCTTCCGACTCCACACTGGACGAATCAGAGACACGTGTGGAAACAGATTTAAGTCAGGTTATGAAAATGTCTTCTGCCGTCAAATGTAAAATGGATCTTCTTTTACTGTAATTCTTCTGTTCCTCTGCTCTTAAAACCTTTGAAATGTTAAATATCAACACTCACAGAGTGAATCTATGCTGCGATGACGTATAAAAATGGATCATTCCTCCAAACGTGGACGTGTTAACGTGTTGATGGAACGAGCCTGTCGTTTGTCGCCCCCTGCAGGTGCACGCCTACATTGTCAGCTACCTGAAGAAGGAGATGCCGTCACTTTTTGGCCGAGAAAAAAAGAAGGAGGAGCTGCTGATGAGGCTGCCGGAGATCTACACCATCCTGCAGAGAGAGCACCACATCAGCCCCGGGGACTTTCCCAACGTCTCCAAGATGCAGGTAGAGGAGCAAACAGGAAGTGAGACGAAGTCCAGTGACGGTCGCCATGACCGAGCCTCCGTCATGTTTTTGTTGCGTTCTCCTGCAGGACATGTTGCAGCATTACGACTTCAGCAAGTTCCCCTCCCTGAAGATGAAGCTCATTGAGTCTGTGGATAAGATGCTGGCCACAAAGATCGCCGTCCTCATGGCGATGATCCGGGAGGAGGAGTCCAAGCTGCCGCCGCCCATGGTCTCTGGCGGCGCCTTCGAGGGCTCCCAGGACGGGCCCTTCAGGCACGGCTACGGCGAGGGCATCAGCGCCGGGGCTGACATCGAGGACTGGATCGTCAGCCAGGACAAGCACCGTTACGACGAGATCTTCTACACGCTGATGCCCGTCAACGGCAAGATCACCGGAGTCAACGCCAAGAAAGAGATGAGCACTTCCCGACTGCCCAACTCGGTGCTCGGGAAGATCTGGAAGCTCGCCGACTGCGACTGCGATGGCATGCTGGATGAGGAGGAGTTTGCCCTGGCACAGTACCTGATCAAGATCAAACTGGAGGGCTACGAGCTGCCCACGGAGCTGCCCGCTCACCTGGTGCCCCCGTCTCACCGCAAGAATCGTGCCGCCGATACATCATACAACCACAGCGAGGACTAAGGTGCTAATGGGCAGCTAACCGGGTGCTAATCTGTCCTGTTAGGATGTGAAAATGCACGAAAAAGGGGGAAAAAATTAGTACAGGTCAACATTTCTGCTGCTGCTGAAGTGAACAGGAGCAAAAAGCAAATGGACGAAGAAGGTCAAAGGTCAAATGTTAGCATTCCGGGGAAATATACGGCGAGATGAACAGCTGTGAGGAACTGAAGTGGGAGAGACTGAAGAGGGATTAGAACAGAAAGGTTTAGGATGTCAGAGAGGAGATTAAGAAGATAAATAAATGAATATAAAACACTGTTCAGGACGGGGGGGGGGGGTGGCGGTTCCACTCATGGAAACCAACGTTCCCCGTTCTGGAAGCTTTATTTTTCCAGCTTTTCTCTTTGGTTATTGCTCAAGTCCAAGATTAAAATCTACATAAATGGTTAAAAGAGCCAAATTCATTCAAACTCACAGTGAAAAACAAAGCTCTGCAAATATTCAACATGATTATTCTCACATTTCTTTTTATTTAATGGCACAAACATGAGCTATATTTCATGGATTTTAACTATTTTCTTTTTGTAGTTAGCAGGAAGGATGTTGTAGACTCTAACCTGAAATATCTCTGATTTTATTTCTGTAAAATGTTCATTTCTGACCAAAATCTTACAGACAGTTCTCGCTGGTCCCAGAATAAAGGTCCAAAGATAAGACCACCACGGGTTCTAGTCTAACCTAAGTGGATTTGCTCATTATAAGATAATTTATCTCATAGGTGAAGTTAAGAAAAAGTGGAATCATGAAACCGTTGCAGTAGTTTATTCAGCTGCTGCTCCGAAGCCACGAGAATCTGCGAAATGGGAATAAATGTTACTGGATACGTCAAATAAAGTCTCAATTCTGGAGAAAATGACAGAAGAGGACCATAGTGATCAGCTGATTTTTGTCATGAAGGTGTGTGCGTGCGTGTGTGTGTGTGTGTCAGGTAAGCAAAGCTGCTCATGCTGTAAATCCAATGGCTTCAAAGGTCACACTCGCACTGTTGTCAGGCGTTTATCTGTCTCGCACGTCTTTGGATGTCTCACTCGGGGTGAATTTTTACAGCTGAAAGCTCCATCTGGACGACTGTGGAAGGTAAGAAGAGCATCGGTTCTGTTTCTGCGTGTTTACGGTGTCCGCACGTGAAATGATGATGAGAAATCTGGAGAGGACTCGTTTATTAAAGCTCCTCAGGGGTTCAGAGCAAATCTCATTTTGATTTATCTACGGATCATATTGGATTTTATCACTCTGGAAGATTGAGTTTTTGTTCCAGGAATGGCTGTATTTTAGGGAAGATCATGGAAATGGAATTTCAAGTGTTAACAGTCAATAAAACCCACTTGGACGTGACCTCAGATGGTCAGAGGCATAATGACACACTCAGTGTGACGTCGGAGGAATTTTTACTGCAGCATTTTGCTGAAGTTTACAACAGCTGTCAGCATAAAAGAGCGTTTTAATTATTGTAACTGCAGACAGTCACATGATCACATGATTCCCTCAGCTCTCACTGATGGAAATGATCCACCTGTATTAGGATGCAATGACATCAAAGCACGTAAGAGCCTCAATTCTGCTCTTTATGTCACTTTTTTACATCTACAGTCTAACACATGTTGAAGTTTTTCTGTTTCAACACTTGGAGGCTGTATTGTAACATCAGGACAGATGTTTGACTGTGAGAAGCTAAGAAGCAGATCCAAAGGAACTGTATTTAACTCTATTTCCAGGACTTTTAATCTTGGAACCAACACTTTAAGATCCATCTCAGTATCTCAGACCTCTTTAGTCTGGTCCCCAGATGTGCCTTCTCCTCCAAGTTATCCCACAAAATCATTTTCAGGAATTAAATAATGAGCTTTAAACCTTTGAACACATATTATGTTGGCCTTAAGGATATAATATAATATTATCCACGCCTATGGAAGTTTTCAAATTTCACTCTGAGCTGGAAGGCGGGACCTGCAGTGTGATTGGCTGCCGCTCTGAGTGATTGACGTTTTATTGACCAATGGCAGCTCGATATATGGCGGGCCAAAAAACCCGCGAGGAAGGGTGCGTTTGGTCTCGACACGGGCAGAACCGGTGTGAAACCTAAACGGACAAACGAGGGGACGTTTTTCATTTTTTAGCAACTGTCGTAGAAAACAAACACACCCAATCGACTACAGGGTAAACAGGTCTTTGCTAATTTCACTATTATATTTATCATGTCGACAGAGAATAAATGTACGGAAAAAGATTATTTACACTTGCATATAATGCGGAAGACATATGATAACGCTATAACCCCTTTAAAGGTAACTGACTGACTTGATTAATAAATTTAAACACACTAAACACAGCTAGCTATTGTCTAATCTAAGTTTTAGTTTAACACTTCAATAGATTTACGGTGAATTGTTGAATGAATTACTTTGTCTATTGACAGAGTCTATGATATATCTTGCACAAAGGCTGTACAAATTCAATTTATATCAGTAATTCAGGCCAGGACACACCAGCAACACTGACCGATAATAACTAATTACGCAGGTTTGCGTGAAAGATGACCGATAATTCAAAAGTGCTTAAACTTTTCAACCAATCAGGATGGAGGCTGAGGAGGATGGGGCGGGGCGAGTGCGGGAGCTGCAGGAGCAGAGGATGCTGGTGCAGAAGAAGACCTTCACCAAGTGGATGAACAGCATCTTCTTCAACCGCGGGGTGAGACGGGAGGTTAGACAGGAAGTTGGGCGTCAAGTGACATTGTTAAAGCAGTATTTTCTACATGAACGGCTTAAACTGAAATGTCGGTTTGATGTTGTTGGCGCCGGCTGCTGGGAGTTCACCCCTCCTGTCATTATGTCGTTCAGGAGAAGATGGAGCTGACTGACGTCTACACAGAGCTGAAGACTGGCGTCGCTCTGATCCGCCTGCTGGAGCTCATCTCCAGGGAGACGCTGCCGTCGCCAAGCCGACGCAAGCTGAGGGTCCACTGTCTGGAAAACAACAGCATCGCCATCAACTTCCTCAAGACCAAGGTAGCTCAGCCCTCCTGCGTCCAGGGTGAACGCGATGTTGTTAGCGACCAGTCACAAGTGTGTTTGGCGCCATCTTGTGTTGGTCTCGGTGCATTCGCTGCTCACGATCGTCTACATCCGAACGGAGAACCTTGTTGAAACCAGATCTGTGTCTTCCCTCAGATTCGTGTGGATCTGATCGGCCCGGAGAACGTCGTCGATGGAGATCGCACGCTGATCCTGGGTCTGCTTTGGATCATCATCCTCAGGTTCCAAATCGGGCCGATCAACCTGGACGAGGTAGCCCCACGTCCCCCTCGGGCCCTTCTCCGTTCCTCTCGTGTTCTGTCCTCCCTCAACGCCTCTCCTCCTGTCTCAGGCTGGGGGCGGGGCCAGTGTCGCTCACCGCTCGGCCATGGAGGCCTTGCTGATCTGGTGTCAGAGGAAGACAGCGGGTTATTCTGGCGTTGACGTGAAAGATTTCTCATCCAGCTGGAAGGACGGACGCGCTTTCAACGCTCTGATCCACGCACACCGGTAACAACACACACACACACACACGCACACACTCACACTGACAGGTTTATTATGACCTGCTGCCTTGCTGTCATGGATCCTGAAGACAGATCTGGTCTTCTTCTCTCTCTCTACTCCAGGCCGGACCTCTTTGACTACCACCGGACCTGCAGGGACGACTCTCGGGCTAATTTGGAACACGCCTTCTCCTTGGCAGAGCGGGAGTTTGGCATCATGCAGCTGCTGGAGGTGGACGACATGGCGGTCCCTCGTCCAGATGAGAAGTCCATCATGACGTACGTGTCGCTTTACTACCACTACTTCTCCAGGATGAAGCAGGGCCAGACCATCCAGAAGAGGCTGGCCAAGGTCAGTGTCACTGTCAAAGACTCCGGTTATTTTTGACTTTGTTGTTGCTGATGTGTATCTGATGATTACTTGGACACTTTGTTTAGGTGAAACCTTTTAATTTGCCCTCAGTTTGGACTCGCAGGTAACTGTGGTTTAAACACACACACACTGTTTGTGTGTTATGAGGACATTTTATCAGGCGGGACAGTCAGGAATATTGATATGACATGTACAGATAGAATGACCTGGAACTGTTCTGATGTTCCGTGCAGATCTTCGGAACTTTAATGCAAATGGACCAGCTGAAGGTCCAGTATGAGAAAATGGTGTCCGACCTTCTCGCCTGGATTAAAACTAAGGTGACCAAAGGCTCCTCTTGGATCCAGCGAAGGTTGGATGAGACGCTGATCCGCTGATAACTGTTCCTTCAGGTGCTGCAGCTGAACAGCAGGAACTTCCCGAACTCTGTGGGGGAGATGCAGAAGTTAATGAGCAGTTTCAAGACCTACAGGACGGTGGAGAAACCTCCCAAATACCAGGTGAGGCAGCAGCAATCGGCACCTCGCCCGTCTCGCTCTCCTCTGTTCTTCTGTCGATTCCTTTTTTGAACTGGCTTTTCAAAGTTTTACCTTTTGTGTCTTTAAGGAACGAGGGGCCATCGAAGCTCACCTGTTCAGCCTGAAGACCCAACTGGCAGCCAACAACCAACGAGCTTACAGTCCTCCAGAGGGTAACACACACTCACTCACTCACACACACACACACACAAAACCCTCTTATCCTAACCCTAAACATCACAACTCCTTCGTGTGTTCTTGTACTTGAACACCAAAATACACATTCTACTAGTAAAGTGAGGACATTATTGTTAGTTGTGATGGTTAGGGGCCGTTAGTTGTGATGGTTAGGGGCCGTTAGTTGTGATGGTTAGGGGCTGGGGAATGCATTATGCATGTGAAAGTCCTCACAAAGATAGAAGCACAATGATGTGTGGGTGTGTGTGTGTTTGTTTACAGCGTGCCTGTATTAGTTGCAAAGAGGGGCCCGTTTTTCTTTTTTCTCCTGGTGTTTTTCAGGCAAATCTTTGAGCGACATTGAGAAAAGCTGGTTTCTGTTGGAGAGAGCGGAGCATGAGCGGGAGCGAGCCCTGCAGGAGGCGCTGCTGCTCCTGGAGAACCTGGAGCAACTCGCCCAGAAGTTCAGGAGGAAGGTAGCAGAACCAAAGGTCTTCTGTTATATACGAAACCAGAAAAACCCCGAAGCATCAAATCCCACAGCGATATTTGTCCTTTGTGCTGTTTTTGGTACCATGTTTGTCCTTCAGCAGCACAGAATCAAACCTTTCTGTGTTTGCCTGACAGGCAGCGCTGAGGGAGAATTATCTGGAGGACACGCTGCGTCTGATCCGCAGGCAGGACCTCCGAGGCCTCTGCACCCTGGAGGAGGCCCAGGCGGCGCGTCGGCGACTGGAGGCGCTGGCGGCAGACGCTCTGGCCCACGAGCCGCGGTTCGGCGCCCTCAAAGACATGGCCAGAAGCATCGTGAGGGGAAACTACCACAGCAAAGAGCTCATCATCAGGAGGTGAGGGGCAGCACAGCAGACCAGCAGAGGTGGATCCAGCCTAACTGGGAAACATCAAGGGAGGAAGATTATTTAGTGGATTAAAGTTGGATTAAAGTCAAATAGCTCCTTCGCATTCCTGTAGCTCATACACATGACCCTAATTAGCTTGAGTCAGAGCAGGATGATGCTAATCCCTGTAAACTCAACAATTTTCCCAATGGAAACAAAAACCTGAGAATTAGTCAAAAAAACCCAACATGCCAAACTGCTCTCATCTGATCAGTAGTTTAGACCGTGTCGTGCATTTGTGTGTTTGTGAGTGAGGAGAGCATCAGCCGTCGCTGGGAGGAGATGCTGCAGCAGCTGCGGGAGCAGAGGGGGCTGCTGGGAAACGTAGTGCAGCATCTCCATGTCCTCCGAGACATTGAGCTGGTCTGTCAGGAACTGAACAACCTTCAAGTGAGTTTAGCCTCATCAGCGACACTGATCACACCTCGTCGCCGTGTCGCCATACGATACTTCCTTTTTCACACCTCGTATCCAGGCCCAGGCCGGCTCCACAGAACTGGGGAAAGAACTGGCTGAGGTGGAGTCGCTCCTGCAGAAACAGGATCTGCTGGAAGCTCAGATCTCAGCGCACGGCGAAACCATTGGCAGTATCAGCAGCACGGCCCTGAAGGTACTCGAGACTCAAGGTCACAGCGCCTCGATGCTGCTGTGGCCACTCAGATGATACATTTGACCTGTCTGATTGTGTGTTTGTCCCAGGTGAAAGCAAGAGACAGCCAGCAGATCCAGAGCAGAGTGAGCGCTCTGGAAATGCAGTACAGATCTTTGGTTTCCCTCAGCAGCACAAGGTTCACATGTTTTACAGTCAAAATCCATCCATCCATCCACTCATCCATCCATCCATCAATCAAGCAAGCATCCAAGAAGAACTCCATCCCACCCATCAATCCATCCACTCATCCATCCATCATCATCCATCCACCCACCCATCCATCCACTCATCCATCCACCCATCCACCCATCCATCCATCCATCCATCCACTCATCCATCATCCATCCACCCCTCCATCCATCCACTCATCCATCCATCCATCATCCATCCACCCACCATCCATCCACTCATCCATCCATCCATCACCCCCCCACCCCCCATCCATCCATCCATCCATCCATCCATCCATCCATCCATCCATCCATCCATCCATCCATCCATCCATCCCTCCTCTCTCTCAGGAGGACCCAGTTGGAGGCTCAGTTCAGGTTGTTGGAGTTCTTCCATGACTGTGAGGAGTTGGAGGCGTGGCTTTACGAGTGCTGGCTGCGTCTGCACGCGGTCCGACTGGGACGAGACCTCAACCACATCCGTCTGTCTCTGCACAAACACAAGGTGAGAGACTGGGCCACGGCATGGATCGTTCAAGCGGGCAAGTTCTTTATATCTGAACAAATCGGGAAAACATCTTTCTGCCTCAGGTCCTGGAGGCGGAGCTGCAGGCCCAGGAGTCTCTATACCAAACGGTCCTGAAGCGAGGACAAGCTCTGCTGTCCAAACAGAGTCACTTCCACCAGCGGGTCGTCCAGAAGTGGATCCGGACCCTGAAAAAGCAGCGGAGTCAGCTAACGGATGGAGCAGCGGCGTGGCGCCACAGACTGCAGGCCGCGCTCACCATCAAACAGGTATAGACAGGAGACCTCATTATGCATCGGATTGGTGGATGTTGGATTATGATTACATTATTATTATAATCGTTCTATTGTTATTACACATAATCAGTCATAATCAATAATCAATTTACTTTTGTCATCAACTCTTGCTGTTGCTGTTTAGTACTTTGCAGATGCTGCAGAGGCCAACTCCTGGCTGGGGGACAGGAAACCGCTGCTGACCAGCGAGGATTATGGAAAGGACGAGTCCCACACAGCTGTGTTGCTGCAGCGCCACCTGTGGGTGGAGAAGGAGATTGTAGCCTACAGCTCGGAGATAGGGAGGCTGTCGGAGCAGGCGAGGAGTGCAGCTGAGCTCGCAGCTCTGACCGTGAGTGGCAGCTGGAAGCGGCGGGCGTTCGGTAAACGCTGGTTGACGCTCCGAGGTTCACGTTTCCGTATTTTACCGTTGTACAGACGGAGCCTCAGCAGATGGAAATGCATCAGTACAGCGACTCCTCTGAGGAGGAGACGGACTCAGGTGTGCCAGCATCACCCAGGGATGGGAGCAACTCCAGGGCTTCACAGGGTGAAACCAGCAGGGCAAAAGTCCGATTCAGATACAGCAAAGGTACTGGAGGTCATGCTGCAAAGCATGATGGGACGTGACAATTTAAGCCTGAGGATATTCTAAATGTCAGGTAAGGTAACAAAGACAATCTTTGCACTGATTTCAGGTCCGTTTCAATGGGATCGTAACGAGATTGTGACCATCGTCGGCGCTGACCCAGATGGAGACCGAGTTATGGCCAGAGACCGACAGGGGAACCAGCAGATGATCCCCAAAACCTTCCTGAACCCGCTGCCATCTGCGGTACGACCACCGAGTGTTTGTCAGTAGCCTACCGAGGACCTCCGCTCAACCCCTTTATGTCAATAACGCTGTCTTTGCTCAGGCTCCTCCCCCATCCTCTACTTCCACCAATCACGTGGCAGAAACCCAGAGCGTGAAGTCGAGTCGTGTGAAGCGCAGCCGCTCAACTCGGCGCCGCACAGCCGAGATCCAAACGACGTGGCAGCAGGACCCCGAGTACCAGAGAGACACCCTGGAGAGCACCCAGGCCAACCTGCATCAGGACTACGACTTCCTGAACCACCTGGTCAAGGTGAGAGAAGCAACCGATGACAGGTGATGAAGACGCCTTTAACTGTTGACATTGAAGATGTTTTTTTTTGGCGCAGTCCAAGATAAAGACTCTGGAGGAGACGCTGCGCCTCCATCGCCTCGACAACAGCTGCCAGGAGTTTGAGTCCTGGATGGACGACAAGGAGAACGTCCTGAACACCTTCAGCAGCGACACGGGCGACCTGGACGTGGTTCAGGCCAAATATGAGGTGAAAGGAACCAGGGATCGGCCGTTCTCCGCAGCGTTCCTCTCACACGTGCCGACCAGCCAATCAACCGTGTGCTGAAATGTTCCAGAACTTCCTGACTGAACTGGCGAGCGGGCGCGGACGCCTCAGTGACATCATCCACATGGCTGAAGATCTGGTGAGGAGCCGACACAGTAAAGAGAGAGAGATCAAAGCCAGACAGAGGAAGATCTCCAAGAGGTACGGACAGACCAAGTTCCTCTGTTTTATATTCCAGCTTTTCCTTTGATGTTTATTTCAAAAGTCCAGATGCAGATGTTCATTCTTCATAGGTTTGAGCTTTTTTGTGAATTCAGAATCAGATGTTATATTCTGAGGTAGGCCTGACCTCCTGTGGAATGTGGTCTGCAGGTGGGATCGGATCCAGCATCTGAAGGACGAGAAGGGCCGCGAGCTGCTGAGCACGGCTGATCTTCAGTCCTTCCTTCAGAGCTGCGACGAGACCAGAACCCAGCTGCAGGCTCAGCTCACCAGGCTGGACTCTGTGGATCCAGGTCAATCCCACCTCAGCCTGCCGGCTCAGGATGAGATTCAGGCTCAGGCACTCCGAGACATCCAGGTCCTGGAGGCAAAGATCTCCTACCTGAGGAGCGTCGCAAACATGTGAGACGGATTTCGAAAACCTCCGCCTGGATTCTTGCTCGGGTTGATGAGTTGTGTTACGGGGTTTCATTTCCTGTCCTGCAGGAAGCAGGACGGCAGTCCCGCAGAGAGCGCCGCTATTCTGCAGGAGGTTGAGGGCTTGGAGGTTCTTCTGAGTCAGGTCTGAGTTCAGAGCATCCACACCGCCTGAATGTGACCAGAACCGGCTGAACAATCTTCTTCTTCTGTTCTTTTCCCAGGTGAATCACCAGGTGGCTGCCAGGCAGCGCCTCCTACAGGAGGCTCGCAGACTACAGAGCTTCCAGCAGCAGGCCAAAGAGCTGCGGCACTGGATGGAGTCCATTGAGGAGCGCCTCCTTCAGGAGGGGAAAGCAACTGATGTAGCCTCAGCCATCAGTTTATTCGAGCAGCACCTGGAGCTCCAGCAGGAGATGGAGGAGCAGAGGAGCAGGTACAGATGAGCCCAACCTCAGACGATTTATGGCCTGGAAATAAAAATAAAAATAGGGCTTAAGAAAAGCTGGACAGCAGGTTTTTCTCCGTTTGTTGTTTGCATTTGACTCTGTGGTGTGTCTGACCTTGATAAGGCAGCTGAGTGCTGCTCCTGGGTTGTTAAAGAACTGACTCAGCTCTGGTCCGTTCAGGCTGAAAGAAATGGAGAATCTGGGCAAGTCTCTTCAGAAGGGAAGGACGGGGGGCTTCGACATACAGCAGACCCTGAACGGTCTCAGCGCTGATTGTTCCAAGCTCGACAGACTGTGGCTGAGTAGGAGGCAACGGTTGGAGCAGGAGGTGGAGCTGCAGAGGTTGAACCAGGAGGCCGATCGGATCGAGGCAACTCTGTCTGGACACGAAGCCCGGTTGAAGGTCACTGAGGTCGGGGTAAGAGCTCTTCGCTCCGACTGAGGTTTGAGTCCTTTCTCGAATCGGATCTTATGTAAATGTGCGTCTACAGGACTCAGTGGACGCCGTCCACAGTCTGCTGAGTCGACAAGATGAACTGGAGGGTCTCCTGAGAGCTTTGGATACGCGGATCGATCGTTTCACTGGACGCAGCCTGGAGCTGATTGACCGACGACACCATGCTGCAAAACAGTCAGTTCACAGAAAATCAGTTTTCCGGTTGAAGTCCATTGAAATAGAAAGATGTGATGAATCGCACAAGATGAGGGAGATGAAACAACTGCTGACATCAGCAGTGTAAAATGTCAGCTTGCTAAAGAGCATTAGTGTGATTCATCTCTCAGCGCCCACAGGATTGGGTCAGTTCGGCTCAATTGAACAGCCGCTGATGGATGGTGGATATTTAGCTGTAATGCGATGTTGTTTATGCTGAAGAATGAAGGAGAGGAGCAGGAGCATCCAGGAGGCCTTCAGGAAGCTGAGCGAGAGCAGCAGAGAGAGGAGGAGTCGGCTGGAGGCCTCGCAGAAACATCAGGTCTTAACCTTCTGGCCTATGAACGCTTGATCGTTCTTCTCACACCTCCTAAGGCGACCAGAGCCTCCATTCTGGTTCTGATGACGCCCGGTGGGTTTTCCTGTCCCTGCAGGAGTTTCAGAGAGATTCGGACGAGCTGCTGCTCTGGATGGAGGAGAAGTTCCAGGTGGCGGAAGACGAGTCGTACCGAGACCCCACCAACATCCTCCGAAAGCTGAAGAGGCACGAGGCAACGGAAAAAGAGATGAAAGCTAATGAAGTTCGACTGGACACACTGGTCCAGGTAAAGCGCCGCTGACTGGTTTGTGGACCCTGAGTGGGAGCCTGAGCGACGTCTTTGTTTTTAGTTAGGAGAGGAGATGATTGCTGGAGAGCACTTCGGCAGCCGGAGCATCAGGATCAAGACGTCGGAGTTGTGCAGCAGCTGGAGGAGGCTGGAGAACAAGATGGCTGACAGAGGAGACAAGCTGAGGCAGGCGGGTCAGCAGGAGCAGCTGATGGAGTTGCTGCAGGTAAACACGGTCAGCTGATAACGACCCCCCTCATCCGGTGTCCACAGGGGGGGATGGCTCAAATATTTATCACTTTACATTTGAATCTGTAAAATCATCTTAAATACCTGGAATCAAGAAGAGTCATTGGACGGCCGGATGTCTGTCTGATGTCTGTCTGATGTCTGCAGGACGCTGAGCTTAAGATCGAGACCATCCAGTGGATCCTGAACAACGCTGCCAAAGGTCACGACCTGCGCTCCAGCCGGCAGCTTCTAAAGGTAATTTGAGCTATTTGTACATGGTGTGTGTGAGATGATGGACCGTGGTGGACCATGATGAGGCCAGGGGGCGTAAAGGCTGTGTTTGGATGTGAAGGAGCACCAGCAGCTGGAGCAGGAGGCCAAGGAGCTGGCGGAGAAGATCAATTCTATCATCAGTAGAGCCAAACACCTGGCGTCCAATCACTTCGACTCACAAAGGATCCTCCGAGAGACTGAAAACTACCTCGAACTGTGAGCCCACACACAAAAATGAGCTGTCTACTTATATACTGTATATATATAATATAATCATTTCAAATATAATCATTTTAATGTGTACATCACATGATATACATTAACCTTCCCAGGGGATCTGTAATGATAATAATAAACATGAATCATGACAACATGGGAACACTTCTGGAGATCCTAAACTTCTTTCTGCAGATTCAAGTCGCTCCAGAAGCCTCTGGAGCGCCGCCGTGCTCAGCTGGAGGTGTCCGTGCTGCTGTTTGTGTTCTATCACGACGTGGACCTGGAGCTCAGCTGGATAGCGGAGCACGTCCCTGCGTCCGGTTCAACGGCGCACGAGAAATCCCTCGCAGGAGCACTGAGCCTCATGCAGAAACACAAGGTACCGACGGGATCCGACCACCCTCCAGCCAGGGGATGACTGACCTCTTTCACCTTCCTCAGGAGCTGCAGGCAGAAGTAACAGCTCACAAAACGCATCTGAACCTCATCCTGGAAAAGGGGCGGAGCCTGGCCCTGGAAAAGGGGCGGAGCCTGGCCCAAACCGGCAAATCCCAAGCAGAGGAAGTCCTCCGGAGGTGACGGTTATGAGCTGGTGGCTGAAGTTGAGTCTGAATTTGTGATGACGGACTGCACCATCTGCTGTTTCTGTCACAGGTGTGAGCACGTGAGAGCTGCGTGGGCGGAGCTTGAGGAGGCGTGCAGCGGCAGAGCAGCTCTCTTGAGCAAGGCCGTCACAAGAGAGCAGGTGAGAAGGTCCCGGTGTTGCTACGGCCCAGCTGTGACGCTGAGCTGCGCTTCCTCTGTCTGCAGCTCCTGCTGGACTGCTCGGAACTGGAGTCCAGACTGACCGAAATGCTCGGCCTCGTGAACACGGACGACTGCGGCAGAAGTCAGCCGGCGACACAGAGTCTGATCACTAAACACCAGGTACGAGAAAAACTGCCCCAAAGCTGACGTCATGTTAAAATGCGACTGGAACCAGAAACATTGACTTCAAACTGGCCGCGCAGGTGTTGGAGGGAAAGCTGGAGGTGCTGCAGATGGAGGTGGAGGAGCTAGGAGCTCAGGTGAAGGAGGCGGTCCTAAACTGGAGTTTGGAGGAGCTCCGCAGGCCTTTTGGTCATGTGAGCAGCCTGAACCAACAGCTGCAGCATTTGGCAGCTCTCAGGTGGAATTTGCTTTCAGTAACTTTACCTGAGAGGTTGTAGTCGCTTCTCACCTTGCTCCTACGTCCTGGCAGGGGTCAGAGGTTACAGGAGGCCCTGCAGCTCCACCTCTTCATGCGAGAATCTTCAGAGATGGAAGACTGGATGAACCAGCAGAGGCAAACTGCAGAGAGTCAGGACCTGGGCAATGACTACCAACATGTGCAGGTCTCGGAACCCTGAGAATGGAGCTCAGACGGGATCGTCATCCTTTACGGAGGAGGATCAGAGCCCTTCATGGGATATGATGTGTTTCAGGTGCTTCGCGGGAAGTTTGAAAGCTCCCTCAAGCAGTTGGAGGTTGGAGAAGGTCGACTGCAGATCTGCAGGGACCTTTGTGCTCAGCTGATCGGAAGCAAACATCCTCAGACCTCACGGATCAGAGAGAAAGTCCAGAAGCTCAGGTGCGTGCGAGCTGAACTAAATATTGTGCTTCCTGAGCAGCTTCAAGGATCCAGTCTGATCCAGTGTTTTTAGTCAGGACAGGTTTCGGCCCCTCGTTCACCCGTCTGTCATTCTGCTCCTCTGTTTGCAGTGCATGCTGGGAGGAACTGAAGGCAGCTGCCAGGAGGCGTCAGGATCACCTGCAGACGGCTGAGGAGTGCCACCGTTTATACCAAGATCTGAGCGACGCTCTGACTCTCATACAGGTATTTATAAAACGCTCACGGTGCGTACGGACGACGGCATGAAGCCTCGGCATCTTTGGGCAGGAGCGACAGAAGAGCATCCCCGATGACGTGGCTAAAGATCTGCGAGGTGTGACATCACAGATGAGGAAACACGAAGGGCTCCTCCACGAGTTGGCAGGAACAGAGCAGCAGGTACTTTTGTCTTTCTTCCAAAAACGGAACCGCATCACCTGGTCGACCTGCAGTTGCACCATCAGACGTTTCACATCGTTTTTTCTCTCTGTGTCGCAGTTACAAGAGCAACTGGACGCTGTGGACTCGGTCCTGGAATGCTGCTCCCCGTCCCTGAAACTCCGCCTTGAGGAAGTGCAGGAAGAAGTTGTGGAGCAGTGGGAGCAGCTGCGAGGCCATGCTGAGCAGAGAGGGGAGGAGCTTAAAGTGGCGTGCCAGAGATTCCTGTTCCTGAACACGGTAAAGATGGAACGCGTGTGTTTGATGATCCCGCTGTGCTAAAGAGCTCATCAACAGCGTTTTGCACTCTCCAGGTGCAAGACTACCTCCTGTGGTGCAGTCAGCAGGTGGGTTCAATGTCTGTGGAGGAGAGCATCAGCGACGTGGCGACGGCCAACCTGCAGCTGGCGCAACATCAGCAGCTGTGGGCGGAGATAGAGGCCAGGGAGGAAACATACCAACAGGCTGTGGACATGGGGGAGGAGCTACAGTCACAGGACAGGAGAAACAGGAAGGAGGTGAGGAGAACAGTGAGAGAGACAGGAGGGAAGGCCTTTAAATGAGTGTTGGTTCTGGTTCTTTAGGTGCTGAAGAGGCTGGACCACCTACAGGCAGAACGGGACCGACTGGAGAAGCAGTGGAGCCAGAAACAGTCCTGGTTGGAAGGTGTCCTCCTAGAGCAGGTGTTTTACAGAGACGTGAACAACATGGACAGAATTTCCAGCTCTCAGGAGGTGCACCAGCGTTCCTCCGTGCTCCAGAGAACCTTACGGCCTGATTGTTGAGCGTGTATGAACAGCTGTCGAACCTCCACAGATCCTCCTGCAGAAGAGCGCTCTCGGAGACAGAGCTGACGAGATGGAGGCTCTTCTCAAACGCCACGATGCCTTTGAGAAGCTGCTTAACTCGCAGGATGACAAGGTTCGTGTTTTACTTGTGCTCGTTCGTCCAGGGCTCCAGAACACTCGCATCCATTCATAGATGTCACATCTGTGGGATTCTGCTCATGTTGTCTCCATGTAGAGATCAAAAAAGGTTGTTTAGTCATCCCTTCCTGTTGGACGTGGGCTGACGTGAAGACTTGTGTGTCTTAGAGATTGTCTGAAGGTTCTGTTTCTTTGTATTCAGCTCTTGTCTCTGAAGGAACTTGCTGAACGTCTGAGGAAGCAGCTGAGCAGAGAGAAGAGCAAACGTGTTCAGACGAGACTGAAGACCCTCAGCCGACGACGGGACAGGATCAAAGAGCTGTCTGTCAAACACAGAGAGGAGCTGGAGCTCTCCAGGGCGCTGTGTATCTTCAAAAGAGACGCCAGCGAGGTAACAATCGTGGTCTTTTCTATTTGTTCTGAGGTCTGTCAGATCTGCAGCTGTCAGCATCTCTGACCAGGCCGAGGAGTGGGTGTCTGACTGGATGATGAAGATGGCAGAAGACAATCGAGCTGACCTCAGCAACATGCAGGCCAAGATGAAGCTCCTCCAGAAGCATCAGGTGTTTGAGGCTGAGATTCTGGCTCATGAGAACATCATCGCCTCCGTGCTGCAGGTAATGGGAAGATTTTGGGACGTGAGAACATTGTGAGAGGCAATCATGCAAGGAGCTTTGTCTCCTCATTCGTTGTCTCCAGAGTGGAGAGACATTGGCCTCCACTCATCGCTTAGTATCCAAGGAGGTCCGGCAGATGGCAGCAGACCTGGCGGGCCACTGGGAGGAGCTAAAAAATGCTGTGGTTGCCCGGGGAAAGGCTCTGGAAGATAAAAGAGACTTCCTGGAGTTCCTCCAGAAGGTTGAGGAGGTGGAGGTCTGGATCAGACAGAAGGTATGGAAGAAGCACGGATGGTTGGATGGATGGAGGATGTTTACTGTGACTTCTGTGCTCTTCAGGAGGTGATGGTCAATGTTGGAGATGTTGGGGAGGATTATGAACACGGTGTTCAGCTCCTGAAGAAGCTCAGTAGTTTCAGAAGTTCTGGCGACAGGGTGAGAGCTCAGCCGCTCAGACGTGATGGCGATTGCTTCATCTGGTTCGGTGTCTCGTACAACATGAAATGCACGTTTGGATGTGTTGACCTGCAGGAGGTGACAATGGATGATGCTCACGTCAAAGCTATCAACAAACTGGCAGCAAAACTGGAGACGAGACAGAACGATGAAGATCTGGTCACTGTCAGACGGAGGAGGCAACAGCTCAACGACAGGTGTCACTCATCTTTTACTGCTCCTGTCCGG
Source organism: Takifugu flavidus (assembly GCF_003711565.1). Taxonomy (NCBI): domain Eukaryota; kingdom Metazoa; phylum Chordata; class Actinopteri; order Tetraodontiformes; family Tetraodontidae; genus Takifugu; species Takifugu flavidus. The sequence continues at coordinate 12,130,863 of NC_079535.1, forward strand.
CTCCTCTGACCACTTTTGTGCTGAGAACATTTCACTTCCTACAGGTGGAGTAAATTTCATGGTAATCTGAGCAACTATAAGAAGAAGCTGGAGAGAGCTTTGGTGGTCCACGCCCTCATCAGAGAGCTGGAAGAGGTTCGAGAAAGAGCCAATGAGAAGGTCAGGCCTCCATCATACACAGTGAGATCTCCAGCATCTCAGATCACCTTTGACGGACCTGTGGTGTCTGTAGATGCTGCTGATCCAGGGTCAGGACTGTGGTTTGGACTTGGACAGTGTAGAGAGCCTGATCAGACGCCACGAAGAGACAGAGAGGGAGGTTATCGTCATTCAGGAGAGGTCGAAGGTCAGTAAGAGGGTGCATCTTTGGTCCTGGTCTACAGCAGTACATGGATTGTAACGTGCAACATCACCACGTCCCTCTTCCTCGGACAGGCTCTGGAGTCAGAGGTCTCGGATCAGCTGAGGGATGGATCGGTGCTGACCGACAAGTTAAAGAGCAAACAAAAAGAAGTCCTGAAGTCTCTGAAGACTCTGGACCGGGAGGGGAAAGTCAGGTGATGAACATTCCTCTGCTCTCTGCTCACATCTCTGCTGCTGGTTCAGATGTATCCACTGACTCTGTTCAGGAAGGAGAAGCTGCAGGAGGCCCACCAGCTGCAGCTCTTCAAAGCCAACCAGCGCCTCCTGCTGGAGTGGAGCATCAAACAGAGTAGCGAGATGGAAGAGCGAGGCCTTCCCAAGAACAGAGCAGAGGCGGAGAAGCTCATCGCGGAGCACCGTGACTGGAAGGTGCTGCTCCGTTACGCCGCGCCGGATTCCCCCTGAGACATTTACGCTTAGCTCGCCTCCTCTTGCAGACAGAGCTGGACGCCAGGACCGAGCGCATGGGCTCCATCCAGGAGTTTGGTCTGGGTCTAATCCGCTCTGGTCACGGGTCTACATCAGTGATCCAGAGGTCCCTGACCCAACTGGAGGAAGCTAAATCTAGACTGGAGCGAGCCTGGCAGAAGCGTCACACAACCCTGGAGCAGGCCCGAACGCTGCAGGTGATCCAAGTACATTAAGTGTGTGCAGGGATCCAGGATCCAGGAGGTTTAAGTGGATCTGGTGTGGGATGCACAGGGGAAACACAGCTACACCAGCTTCCTCCATGTTTCCCTCCACAAAACTGGAATTTGTGAACACTGTTGAGTTTTAATTACCATCCAGCCCAGTCCAGAATTCTCCGGAGTCCCTTGAAATCATTCTCCAGCGTGATGAATGGAAAATTGGATGTATGCTTTATCAAAAACAAGCATATTTACAAATATATAATGGAAAAATGGACCAAAGAAATGATCTCAGCCGTCAGCAGTGCTCACGTTGTTTAAGAACTCACCAGACTTTTCCCTGGTTTTATCCCTGCAGTCTTTCCTGGTCTCAGTGGAGCAGTGTGAGAGCTGGATCAGCAACAAGGAGGCCTTCTTGTCCAATCAGAACCTGGGGGTAAGTCCGGCCCAGAAGACCCACTGATGTGGCGAAGCTCTGACAAACACGTGGGTGTCCAAACAGAACTCGGTGACGGAGGTGGAGGCTCTGCAGAGGAAACAGGCTCAGTTTGAGGAGGACCTGGAGGCTCAGCTGGACCGTGTGCATGAGGTGCAGAAACTGGCCGAGGAGCTGATCCAGCAGAAGCACTACGACTCCGACAACATCAGAGCCAAGAGCAGAGCTCTCACTCTGAGGTGCTCTACACAGCACTTCCTGTTTGTTAGGACAGGAAGAACAAAGCAAACATGACAGAAGTTTTGAAGATGATTTGGTTCATATGATCTAGCTGTGAGTCTGGTCTGTGCAGGTGGGGGCAGCTGCAGCAGCAGAGTAGAGCTCGTCACGAAGCTCTGGTTGAGTCTCTGCGGCTTCTGCAGTTCTTGTCCAGCAGCTACCAGGTAACTTTCCTCAGTATTGGTGATACGAGGAGTCCCGACATCCAGATCAGCGATCAGTTGTACTGCATGTGGATTCCAGCTAGCATACGCGAGAGCGCAGCTTTGTTAGTTTCCTCTTCATCTTCGGCTTCCTTCACACGTCAGACATTGAGAATTCAAATGTTTCTTCATTTTCCAGGTGTCTGTGTGGTTAAATGAGCGTAACGTTGTGGCTTTGGATGAGAACTGGAGGGAACCAACCAACCTTCAGGCTAAACTTCTGAAGCATCAGAGCTTTGAAGCGGAGGTTCTTGCTAATCGCTACAGGGTTGACTCCCTCACTAAGGTAGGTGTGTCTTTTTATTTTGTGTAAGAGAGAGTTTGTTTGAGTGGACACGTGATCTGTTGTCCAGGAAGCACAGGAGCTGCTGTCAGAGTGTCCTTCGGCTGAAGCAAAGGTAGGACCTCGCCTTAAAGAACTGACGGACAGTTGGGCGGCTCTGATCCACAACTGTGAAGAGAAGAAGATCAGACTTCATGAAGCCCACCAGGTGCTGTGTCAGATGGAAAAAAGCTCTTTAAGACCAGAAGGACATCTTGACAGCTTCCAGTAACCAGAGTGGGTGTGTGTGCAGGCGCTGCAGCTCCAGCGCTCGCTGGATGATGTGGAGCAGTCGGTGGTGCTGGTGGAGAAGGAACTGGCCAATGAGGACTGTGGGGCCGACCTGCCCTCCGTCAACAGGCTGCTGAAAGCTCTGCAGGCTCTGGAGGAGGAGCTTGACGGGCACAGAGACAGGATCCAGGTCCAGCAACTCCATCTTTGTGTTGTGTTCAAACTGCAGCAACAGTCTTCAGGTAATGTCTTTTTGTTTGGATCTGATAGACCCTGATGGAAACGGCTAAGAACTTCCACTCCCAGGGGAACTTCCTTGCTGATGAGATCCAGATCAGAATGGGACACCTTATCAACAGGTCTGACCACAGCTCCCAGACCCGGTCCGGAGTATAAACCTAACTTCTTGATCCACTTTGTCCCTCTACGTTTAGGTACAACAACCTTTCTGAGCCCTTGCAGGGTCGCAGGGACATCCTGGAGGCCTGGCAGGTTCTGTTTCAGTTCCACAGAGACCTGGAGGAGGAGCTGGCTTGGCTGAGCAGCAGGCTGCTCTCCATCAGCACCAAAGACCTGGGCAGCTCTCTGAGCAGCACGCAGCAGCTGCTCCACAGACATCAGGTGATGCCTGGTTTGTTTGATACGGATGGAGAAACCAGTGCTGTGTTTGCGGTGCGAGTAAGAACGGATTCTTTCAGGCCGTCGTGCAGGAGATCCGAAGCCGGCGCCCGCTGGTTCAGGCGGTTCAGGAGGCGGGGCATAGTCTGGTGAGGCGACCTCGCGCTGTGTGTTTGTAGAGGACATCAAAACGACCCGAGCGTCAACGCCTGCGGACTCTTCTCAGGTTCGAGGTCGACACTTCGCCTCTCATGACATCCAGGAGCGTTTGCAGGAGCTGAAGATGCTCCACGAGGAGCTGACGACAGAGGCAGCGCAGAAGGAGAAGCTCCTGCAGGAGGCGCTCAGCATCTACACCTTCCTCACTAAGGTTAGTTTAGTATTGGAGACGCCGTGTGTGTGTGTGTGTGTGTGTGTGTCGGCCCATTAACACACGTATGTCTGGAGGTGTCGGAGCTCGACCTGTGGATGGAGGAGCAGAAGGCGGGTTTAGAGTCTGAGGACTGCGGGAGGAGCGAGGAGGCGGCAGAAGCTCTGCTGAGGAAACTGGACGGTGTGGACGTGGAGCTGGAGAACCAGAGGAGGATCGTGGCGAAGCTGCAGGAGGACGGGGCCCCCCTGCAGCACCTCAGACATCCCATCAGGTGGACACAGCCCAGCACCTGCAGCAGTCAGCCTGACCTTCTAGTTCTGAAACCTTCTGTCCGTCTGTCTCAGCTACCTCATCACCGAGGCTCTCCCGCTCGTCCTCCAACGCTTCCAAGGCCTGGTGCGGCTCTCTTTGGACCGGCGCGTGACCCTGGAGGACCAGCTCCACCTTTATGTGTTTGAAAGAGAAGCAAAAGACCTACAAACCTGGCTGACCTCCAAGAAGACTGCGGCAGAGTCTCAGGACTGTGGACAAGACCTGGAGGATGTGGAGGTAAGACCTGGAAGATGTGGATCCAACCCACTCTGTGGTCCAGCTCGGGTCCAACGCAGCCTCCCCTGTAGTCATGAGACTGTTTCACCTGAGGAAAGATGGTTCTGAGGTTCTCCTCTTCTTTTACTGGACCGCAGTAAAGTAGATGTGCCCCCACCTGCAGGTTCTGCAGAAGAAGTTGGAGGTTCTGGTGTCGGAGGTGTCAGGTCTGGGTCAGACCCGGCTGACAGAGATACAGCAGCTGGGCAGAGGTCTGAAACAGCACGACCAGGCCCAAAGGAGAGGAGAGGCCGTCAGTCAGCTGTGGGAGGACCTGAAGAGCAGCATCAAGACCAGACAGGAGGTAGAAGACAGGTCTTGTTGATGGTGGAGCAGCAGAGGCTAACAACCCCCCCACCCCCCCCCCCCCCAGAGTCTGCAGGCCGCCAAGGAGATTCACCAGTTCCAGCACGACGTGGACGAGCTGAAGAGCTGGATGGCTGAGAAAGAGGCTGTGCTGGGCTCAGAGGAGGACCAGGACCTGCACTCCATCCAGACCCTGCTGAGACAACACCAGGAACTCCAGGTAAGACGGAGGCCCTCCACCCGCCGGACAGGTGGTGTCACATCAGGGGGTAAAACTAGTGCCTCTGACTCTGGGAGGGGGGGCAGACAACATCCTGGGGGGAGCAGAACTCACTTCTGCTGCCTTGTGGTTGATGTCCACCGTCAGAGGGACCTGGTTCTGATCTCAGAGGAGGTGACCCGTCGTCGGGAGGTGGGCGTGGCTCTGAGGAGGCGGCAGCCGTGGGCCAGGTCCAGTGTGACTGAAAGGCTGGAGGAGCTGGACTCCTGCTGGACCAGCATCCAGGACCAGACCCACCAGCGTGGCGTCAGACTGTGTGAGGCGGAGGACGTGCAGAAGTATTTGTCCCACTGGACTGAACTCATGTAAGTTCTGAATGGCCCCCTGGTGGCCGGTTGCAGTAGTTTAGGTTGGTTCAACACTGTCCTGACTCGTGTGCTCTCCCTCGTGTTCAGGACCTGGTTGAAGGAGATGATGTCTCTGGTCCGAGGAGAACCTCTCATCATGGACGGAGCTGACCCAGAGCAGCTCATGAAGAAGCATCAGGAATTCCGCCTTCAGATCGACCGACAGCTCGGCAAATCCCAGCTGGTCAAAGAGGAGGGCAGGAGTCTGATCCGGAAGGGGAACTTCATGTCCCAGCAGGTGAGAATGGACGCGTGGCATCTTCTCAGCAGAGGAACCTCTGTGCTCACCATCCAAGCGTTCTGTCAGGTTCAGGAGAGGATCTGTGAGCTGGAGGTCCTGGAAGAGTCTCTACAGAAGGTCTGGGAAGAAACCAGGGTCCTGTATGAGGAGGAGCTGGAGATCTTGATGCTGCAGAGGGAGCTGGAACAGGCTGAGCGCTGGCTCAGCTCCTACGAAAGCTCCCTGATGGTGGAGGACGGGGTAAGTCCAGACCAGCCATGGGAGTGGTCCACATGGACTCACGTGTCCTCATCCATGAGCAGAGGAGACAGCACAGAGATCGCGTCCCATCAGGTCTTTCTAGATCATGTCTCTTCTTGTGTTTCCTATAGGAGTCTGTGTCAGATGTTCTGGAGCTCCTGAAGAGGCAGGAGGACTTGGAGGCCATGATCCAGGCCCAGACCGACCGCTTTAACACACTCCAGAAGAGGAAAACTAAGGTGGGCTCCAAACCTGGCCGAGAGCCCGCATGGCTCAGTGTTCTGGATGCTCACCGAGAGACTCTTTTCTTCTCAGAGGGAGGAGAGGCTGGACCTTTACAAGACCCAGGACACAGAGAGAAGACCATCTAGAGTTTCATCCCTCAGGAGGAAACCGTCTGATCCAAAGACCACGTCGACCTCCGTGGACAGATCGTACAGGTCTCCTACAGTGGAGAGGGAACCCAGTCTGACCCTTTCAGATGGTTCCAGCAGCAGCAGGCGACGTCCTTCAAAGCCCAAACCTCCCCCACACGTTCCTCCCTCCTTTAAAGAGACCTCTGAGGAGGTCCAGAGGCCCAGATACCGTCCTCAGAAGAATCTAGGTCCTGTCAGAACATCTCCTGACTCCTCCATGCTGAAACCCTCCCGGTCATCTCCTCCATCAGCTCCCTCCACCGAGGAGGAGTCTGAGGAGACCCCTGAGGAGGTCCAGAGGCCCAGATACCGTCCTCAGAAGAATCTAGGTCCTGTCAGAACATCTCCTGACTCCTCCACGCCGAAACCCCCCCGGTCATCTCCTCCATCAGCTCCCTCCACCGAGGAGGAGTCTGAGGAGACCCCTGAGGAGGTCCAGAGGCCCAGACATTCCAGATCCCACCCAACTATGAATCCCTCGAAACCAAACGGCCGTTCAGAACTCACTCCCAGCTCGGGCTCCTCCCCCCCCAATCCTCCCCCGTCACCTCCACCTTCCCCTCGACGCTCAGACACCAGCGAGGAGGTCAGGCGTCCCAAATCCAAACCTCCTCTTCGTCCCAAGCCCACAGAACAGATGTTCCGTCACGGTCCGGTGAGGCCCAGCGCGACGCCTGGTTCCCCTCCAACAATCGGAACGCTTGTAGCTCCACCTGAACCCGAGCCAGCAGACGCGTCCTCCCCCCTGGTTCACCTGTCGGGACCCAAACCTGCCGCCGAGGAGGAGTCTGCATCAGCTGACCTTCCTCCTCCAATCAGGAGCGTGCTGGGGGGCGTCCAGCCCGAGGAGGAGCGGAACGCCTGCGGCTCCGGCGTGGAGGTGAAACCCTGAACGTTGGGGGCACCTCAGCGCCACGGAACCCTGACTGGTTTCTTTCTTTCCCCCCCGACAGGCGGGAGCGACGCAGCCGAACAGGTTTGAGGGGAGTCTGGAGATCAAGCTGAAACAGGGAGGAAACAAGGTGACGGCCAAGGAGACACCTTCAGGGGCCGGTGCTGGTCCTCCTGGCCAGCAGGGGGCGACCAACACCGGCTGGTTCAGGGCTGACGGGTGTGTTTCTGCAGGGCCAGGAGCACTGGGAGGAGGTGTTTGCTGTGCTGGAGGGGGGAGTCCTCAGCCTGTTCAAGGACCGAGCAGCAGCCGCACAGGTGCTTCACAACACCTCCGGACTCTGATGTTCCAGAAACTCTGTTGTGCCTGTCGGCTTCAGGGCGGCGTGTTGTGTTTCCCCAGGGGACCTCCAGGTGGCCCCCCATCCAGACCGGAGGGACCCTTTGTAAGGAGAACCTCCACTACAGGAGGAAGGAGAACACGTTCAGACTGACGTCAGTGTCTCTATCACAGCCGTAACACACTGCTACACTGGTGGGTGTGTTCACAAAGTGTGTGTGTGTGTGTGTGTGTGTGTGTGTGTGTGTCTCAGACTGCAGGATGGCTCTCAGTATCTGTTCTCAGCATCTAACAGGGAACTGCAGATGATGTGGGTGGAGAAACTCCAGAACTGTGGAGACGCAGGGTAACACACACACACACACACACACACACACACACACACACACACACACACGCACACACACACACACTGAAGAGTCCGCTCAGGACCTCTCATGTTCGGAGGCCAGGATAGAACCAGCAACATTCATCTGGGTACATGACACAGAGCTCAAACATGGATGTCAGTGGGATGTGGGGCACTCACACACACTCACACACACACACACGTGCACACAACACCCCCCTTCTGCACCACGAGAGTCACCTGATCGAGAGTCACGTGATCACCTGTTGACGCTAACATTAGCTCCTCGCCGTCCAGGAGAGCGTCCTCGCTCGGCCCGAGGTTGGAGACGTTGGCCGAAGCTCCAGAGGCGTCCACGGAAGCGCCTGAGCGGCAGGACGGACAGTCGTCCTCTCAGGAGAAGCCTCCGCCCAAACCGCCGCACACCTACTACCACAGACGCCGTTACCCCGACGACGGCGAGGCCGGGGCTACAGGTGGGTGGACACAGGTGCGTTTGTGTCTTGCTGATGCTAACCATGCTGACGCCTTCGCTGAGCCAGCTTCTCAACACCTGCTGATCCAACCCCCTTCAGAAGCCCCGCCCCCACCACCCACCTGGCGTGCCCCGCCCACTGCGACTGTCCACCAATCAGAAGACGGCAAGGAAAAGTTCAAGCGGAGCGTCTTCATGAAGCTGTTCGCCAAGAAGTCGAGCTGATATTGATTAGAGATGAAAATGATGATATAATCGATCAGTTGTGCAGTTTGATGATGGCAGGAATTAATGATTAATGATGATAAGTTAAAGCAAGTTTAGAAAATGTAAAACATTAAAATCAGTACTTTGAAAACTCACGCACGCACACACACACTGGGAGGAGGAGAGTATCTGGATCACTAATAAACTAATAAATGAAATAAAAACTCATCATTGATAAACTGGTTGTTATTGGTTGAATAAAACGATGCTTTTATCATCCACTTCCTGTTTGTGTCAGAGAATTATTGATCAGTTTATCTGTGTCTCAAATGACTTTTTTTCTGTTTCCTGTTTATTTTTCTACATTTCCGAGAAGCACCAGCAGTGATTAAAAGTTTGAGTCCAAAGTTTTGGTGATATTCAGGGTTCATCCTGTTCAATGTCCAGTTGTTTTTGCTTTTGTAATTTAGACGGAAATTATTCTCTGCTTCTCTTTACTATAAATTTGTGTTCTTAAGTCAACTTTGAGATTAATTTAATGTGCAGAGACCAGAGAACAATTGAATGTGCAGCATCAATAATGACGAGTGATCGACGGTGAAGCTGCACCTCCTCTGTTCGCCACACGGCGGCGCTGTCTGCGCATTAATGTGGCGATAATGACTCGGTGATTTATATTTAAACATTTCAGCCGCACTTTTGTTGTTATTTCCCCCCCTTATAACAAAAAGAAAAATGAAAAGAAAATTAAAAGAAGAGAGGAAGCGGCTCCGCTCATTTCAGTGCTGATTTATTCATTTAATTAAATTCATTGTAGCGCATAAAGAAAAACATACTGAATTAAGTTTCTGTACAAATGATAGACGGCAAATAACTACATAAATTAAATCATACAATGAATGTATCATTTCAACAGTGTTTATTTATCCATAATAGGTTTTATATAATGTTTTATAAAACTAAAAACATACTGATTCTGTGAATAATCGACGGATTTATTTTCATTTATTATTTCGAGTTTTTTTATTCCTCAATAACGTCTGATCGCTTTGCTTCTATTTCATCTGGTTTTTGTCTCCATTTCTGCTTCAAACAACCGAAACTAAACTTCTGCTGTAATGATCCTTTTAGCCGCGGGGAGGCGCTGCACGCCCGCCTCATTCATAAACTCGGACCTTCTGCAGAACCTCCAGAACCTCAGACCGAAACGGCAAAGTGATAAACAATAAACTGAGAATCGAGCTGTGAAATTATTGCAGCGGTTCCTGACCTGGAAAGTCCTGGAAAGTTATTAAACGTCCTTTAGAACCGCTCGAATCTTTTTATTAACCTGAATTCTGGGAAATTCTGGGAAATCTGGGAGAACCGCAGGAACCTTTTTGGGTCACACAAACAAACGTTTTCTAACCCGGGACTTCTGGATCTGGATCGGAACCGGCTGACAACGACCCTGAAGAGGCTCCAGTGCTGTGACGTCAGGCAGCCGATCAGCATTATTGATCCGTGACAGCAGCCGAGGTTCTGGGTTTCCTTTTTAAAAAAAAAATCTGCCACAGAAGTTTGGAAATTGTGATTAAATGCAGAAAAATCTTAAAGCATCATGAGAACGCAACAACGTTCTCCATCGGAACCGCAGAACCAAATAACATCGGATTATTCTGATTCAGTCCACAAACAGAATCAGAATTAAACAGGCCCAAAACAAAATAACAAACCATTCGACTGAAACCGAATTATTTTATTGTTTTGTTTTATTTAAATTATTTTCAACATTTTTGCTGCCTTTGTTTGTGTTTAAAAATAACAAAAACGTCCATTTGACACAATTTATGAAGAGAAATAAAAATAGTTCCACATTCACGTCCGATCCGACCTCACGGCTCCAACATCGATCATCAATTTCTGAACGGCGAGAAAAAAAAAAAAAAGGATTTCAGATTTTTCTGGTCTCCAAAACAAATTCAAGAAAAATCGATTCAACATTCGATCTATTCGATCTATAAATTTAACACTTGGAAAAAACAACCAAACCATCAATTCTGAGACGGGAGCTTTTATTTATTTTTTATCAGTTTAATAAACATTCCGAAATTTGGATAATCAATAAGAATATCAGTGACGTCAATGCGGTGGATTTTTGCTGCGCGTGGATCATAAATGTCACCATCAACATTACATACATTAGACGGTTGTGACGTCATCAGACGGTGCAGAATCTTTTATTTCTGCCCCTCAAAACCGAATCAAATTTGTGTCCGAAGTTGAGCCGAAGTCGGTTTTTACTGATCCGTGATCGATATCGGTGGCGGCTCGTGTTTCCGGTGGCTCTTCCCTCCATCTGTGCCGCGGGGGGGGGGGGGGGGGGAATATTGCGTTAAAGTCCGGACATTTTATTTGTTTGTGTTTGTTTGTTTTTCAGGTAAATATTGAGGAGGCGCGCGAGGCCAGAGCGCGTAACGCACACGCGCAGAGATGCGACCTCACCGCCCCAACGCACGCACGCACGCACGCACACGCACGCTGTTTGTTGTCTGGTGTAAAAACAGTTTGCAGGAAATAGCCTATTTGAGAGCAAATATGAGCAGCGGCGGGATTCGCGCGTGCACGCGGCCTCCCGGTTGTGGTGTGGTTGGGGGAGGGGGTGGCGTGCGGGCGTGCGTGCGTGCGCGTGTTGAGCGGAACGAGCGCTTGGGAGCTGAGGAACACCAGAAATGAGGCGCGCGGCCACCGAACCGGAGCCGGAGCCCGGATCGATCGTCCGGGTTTAATCGCGGATCTCCGCTAAATCAGGTCGATGCTTCCGCGGCCGCCGCCTGCAAACTTCGCATCAAGATGCGCGTTTGCAAAAGGCTGGCGGAGGACTTTCTGCGGCGTGCGCGGCGGCGCCGGACGTGCGCGTTTGGCCGCGCCCGGTGATTGGCTGGGCGCGCGGAGGACGTCTTAATATTTGCCGGCTGCGCGTCGCTGATTGGCTCGCGGCTCCCACGAGCGACCAATGTGTTTTCGTGTCTGCGGCTCGATAATTAATTGCAGCTATCTGTCTCCTATCGATGTGTGTGTGCGTGTGTGTGTTGTGTGTGTGCGCGTGTTTCCTTTTTTCCTCCACAAACCGAACATGAAATAGTTTGTTGGGCTACACTTTCCTTCCTCCTGTCGTCCCCCCTTCCTTCCTTCCTTCCTTCCTTCCTCGCTCCCCGTCCCGGTTCGCGGCTCAGTCCGGACAGAGACCCGCTGTGATCCTCCGCGCGGTGATGTTGGATATGGGAGAGCGCAAAGACGTCAAAATGATCCCCAAATCCTCCTTCAGCATAAACAGTTTGGTTCCGGAGGCCGTGCAGAGCGACAACAACCAGCAGCACCAGCAGAACCAGCAGAACCACAACCACCTCCAGCACCACGAAGCGGAGCAGAAAGCGCCGCTGGCGGCCGCGCAGCAGGGCGGCAAAGCGGAGCCCAAAAGCGACGCGTCGGAGGAGAAGGAGCCGCAGGAGGAGAAGAAGGAGGCGAAGGACGGCGACGGAGGCGCTTCCGGAGGGAAGGACGGAGAGAAGAAGAGCGGCAAGTTCGAGAAGCCCCCGTTCAGCTACAACGCGCTGATCATGATGGCGATCCGGCAGAGTCCCGAGAAGCGGCTGACGCTGAACGGAATCTACGAGTTCATCATGAAGAACTTTCCCTACTACCGCGAGAACAAGCAGGGCTGGCAGAACTCCATCCGACACAACCTCAGCCTCAATAAGTGCTTCGTCAAGGTGCCGCGGCACTAAGACGACCCGGGCAAGGGCAACTACTGGATGCTGGACCCCAGCAGCGACGACGTCTTCATCGGCGGAACCACCGGGAAGCTCCGGCGGAGGTCCACGACGTCCCGGGCCAAGCTGGCCTTCAAGCGCGGCGCCCGGCTCACCTCCGGCCTCACCTTCATGGATCGGACCGGCTCCCTGTACTGGCCCATGTCCCCCTTCCTGTCCCTGCACCACCCGCGGGCCAGCAGCGCGCTGGGCTACAACGGGACCTCGTCGGGTTACCCGGGTCACCCCATGTCCTACAGCACCATGCTGACCCAGAACATGAGCAACAACCACGCGTCGTTCCCCGCGTCCAACGGGCTCAGCATGGACCGGCTGGTCGGCGGAGACCTCCCGTACGCGACGCACCACCTGACGGCGGCGGCCCTGGCGGCCTCGGCGGTGCCGTGCGGCCTTTCCGTGCCCTGTTCCGGGGCCACCTACTCCCTGAACCCGTGCTCGGTCAACCTGCTGGCCGGCCAGACCAGCTACTTTTTCCCGCACGTACCGCACCCGTCCATGGGCGCGCAGAGCAGCAGCGGCGGGGCCGGCGGCAGCGGCGGCGGCTCCCTGCAGGCCGCCCGGGCCTCGGCCTCCAGCTCCCCGCAGGCCCCGGCCTCCTGTGACTCCCTCAGGCCGGCCCTGTCCGCCTCCCTGCCCGCCTTCTCGTCCGGACTCTCGGCGGGGCTCTCTGACTATTTCACGCATCAGAACCAGAGTTCGAGCTCCAACCCGCTCATACACTAACACATACCCCCCCACCCCAACCACCACCACCCCCCCCCACCCCGACCCCCCCGCGGGAGAGAAAATCTGAGAAAAATAACTGTAAGTTGAACATTTGACACTGTAAAAAGGAGGAAAAGATTCTAAAGTGTAGAAAAGTGAGAAAAGCAGCAGAGAAAACCCTGAAGCTTCAGGTATTTTTTAATATTATTGTCATGATTCTTCTTCTTCTTCTTCTGCAGGCTGGTTTTGTGTGTACAGGCTGTTTGTTCTGTGTTTGTCTGTAGTTCTGTCCGTTGTGCAATGTGACCTAAAATCCGAGAGAATGATGGGAACTGTAGGCTTTTACCACCTTCTCCTCCTGCTCTTGTCAGTCCTTTTTTTTTATAGAACGTGTATTTAAATTAGTTTTGTCTAATTTTGGAGATTTTAAAGAAGCTAATAAAAACGTGCACGAGCCGTGCGTGCCCGCATGTCTGCAGTATTATCAGGTTGTGAGATTTGATTTGATTTGAGTTCGTTTTCCCTGTAGATTCCGTCCGTTTGGAAACTCTTCATGTACATTTTATAGACCAAAGACTCAGTTTGTAGGAAGTAGAATAACGTGACTGAGGCCGTTTGTAGAGAGTTAAACAGTGAATGAGTGAACGGGTGAGTGAGTGAACGAGTGAATTCCACCTTCTTCGCTGCGGAAAAACGTCCTTTTATTGGGATTTTGGCGCCTCGTTTGGGTTTTTCTCTTTCTTGAATGTTTGTCACTCATGTTGGGCCTTAATCCTCGCTGTCTCATCAGGTGTTACGCTCGCTGATCTGCGTGTTGCGGGGAGACGAACGCAGATTTTTCGGGCTGATTTCTGCGCATGAATGTCTCGTTGATCTGTGGATGTTTTACGCGCTGAAGTCTGTAAACGGGACCGGACGAGGTCTCATCCTCCTCTTTTACTTTCTTTAGCAGGAAAAAAGAAAAAAAGAAAAAGTGTCTCATTGTAATTTAAATTTGCAAAGTGTAAAAACAGGAGTCAAATGCCTGAATATCTAATCTGAATGATTGTTCTTGAACTGTCGTCGCTAAAACTATTTTTCATGGTTGTGATTATATTGTGGTCTTATTCTGATTCCCGTGTTTTGTCGTTTAAACAAGTTTAAAAAAAAAGAGGAAAAACATGTTTTAATCATAAAAAATAAAATATTAGCTTACCTTCATAACTAACACAATCATTTGTTTTTTATTTCGTAAAGGTCCTTAAACGCATCATAAGATCACATCACATTTTTACAAAATTATCATCTTCCGGCGTAGTGATTTTATATATATACTATATATTATAGTATGTACATAAAATCTAAAATACATGGAGACAAATATAAATGAATACGTACATATATGCTGTGTAAAATCTCTAAAGTTTCTGGTTGTGGAGGCAGACGGTCATGTGACGCGGTCAGAGGTCACGTTCGGTTCAAATTTAAAAGATTTCTGAGTTTTTCTTCCCAGGCGGAATCTTACACCGTTATTATTTGTTGACCGTTATTTTTGGCTGTTAATCACAATTTTTTGGCGTGTTTCTATTCTGAGTTTAAATCGTCTTTTTTCCGCGTTTCTCTCTATTTAAAATTCGTCTTTCGGGACTTGTTTCTGCCGCGGAGGGATATTTTGATGCTATGCCGCTTAAATTTGTTCTTGATTTAACAGATTAAATTTTTATTCAGCTGATTTTATAGTTTGATTTAATAATAATACGATTTTATAAAATAATTAATGTGAGTTTTTAGCAAAACCGATCGTCTATAAATAATATAATTAAAATACTAACGACATTTTTAGAGATCCAATGTTTGGTGTGAGAATTGAAAAACAATTCCACCATTTTGACGGATTTAAACCGAGCAAAAAAAATCAAAAACGCCTTTTTTTGGCTTTTTTAGGCTGAAATTGCGTTTTTGCTCTGCCGTCGCGCGCCGGCGCGTCTTTCTAAACTTCCTTTTATTTTAATCAACTACACTTTAACGTCATTGTCCTCTTTCTTCAATAATCCTTTAAATTCGGCGGGTTCGGTTCTGATTTTGACCATTTAATCACAAATATCAGACGCTTGGTTGCTTCGCTTCATTAACTTCCGTTTATTTGATTTATTTATATTGTACTGTAAAAATCAGAAATCCGAATCCTTGACAGAAAGAAATCCGGATATCGATCAGCTGTGATCGGTTTTCCCGCGTCTCCGCTGTTGACGTCAACCGATTTCCCGGTAGTTTCCGTTATTAACGACGCGAACACGGGACGTTTTCGTTGGGTCAAAGAGGAGCAAAACATCCGCGGGTCAAAGGTCAACACATCCTGGCGACGTGTTGAGAAGCAAAATCAAAATATTTTAAAATATATGTAAAAACAGATTGGCGCTTTTTTCCAGACACGTGACACCTGCAGGACTTTAAAGTCAACAATCGTGAAAAGGATCATTGAAGGCAGATTAATCACTGAAATCTAGTTTAATGTCAGAATTCCGCTGAATTAGATGAAATCAAACACAAACAAATCAAACATTTAAAGAAAAAAAAATCACAAATGTGGAAAAATGTTAAAACATTAAAGAAACCGGAAACACCGGGAAATTCTAAAATAAAATAAACCTTCGGACCTGAAGGGAAAAATCTAATGTGACAGAAAACTTTCGTCTTTTATGTTTTGATCCTTAAAAAAATAACAAAAATTAAAAATTAAAATGACTGAATTACCTGAAATAACTGAAGTTTTTGTTTTCAAACATTTTCTGATTTCAATAGAATTAAATATTATCTATCTATCTATCTATCTATCTATCTATCTATCTATCTATCTATCTATCTATCTATCTATCTATCTATCTATATCTATCTATCTATCTATCTATCTATCTATCTATCTATTTGGGGGTTTACTGTTTCTGACGGACGTTGATGGTTTGGTGAATCAGGGTAGTTTAATTCCAGTTTAAACTGGGTTAAACTGTTTAAACTGGGTTAAACTGGGTTAAACTGGGTTAAACTGGGTCCTGATCACAGGTGAATCTGACCTCAGATCAGCTGGACTGTTTGTTGTCGAAGCCTCGGCTGATCTCACATCGGCTGACAACAAAGAACAACTTTCAGCAGCAATTTGTTGGTTTCCTGATGGAGCGACCAGTTGAACCAGTCCGCCGTAACACTAGAACCTCACCCGCCGTCTCACCCGTCTCACCTCCTCCTGCTGTCTCACCCCCCAACAATGGAGCAGTGGGGAACTCTATCTGTGTCAGTCTGATGATATCTGCTCGTGTTAAATGGGGTGACCAGCAGTCACACACAAAGGAGGCAGCAGGAGGAGACGGGGGGACGGGGGAGGACGGGGGAGGACAAGGAGGACGGGGGAGGACGGGGGAGGACAAGGGAGGACGGGGGGACGGGGGAGGATGGAGAGGACAGGGAGGACAAGGGAGGACGGGGACGGGGGAGGACGGGGGAGGATGGAGAGGACGGGGGAGGACAAGAGAGGACGGGGGGACGGGGGAGGACAAGGGAGGACGGGGGAGGACGGAGAGGATGGGGGAGGACAAGGGAGGATGAGGGAGGACGGGGGAGGATGGAGAGGATGGGGGAGGACAAGGGAGGACAGGGAGGATGGGGGAGGACAAGGGAGGACGGGGGAGGATGGAGAGGATGGGGGAGGACAAGGGAGGACAGGGAGACGGGGGAGGACAAGGGAGGACGGGGGAGGATGGAGAGGATGGGGGAGGACAAGGGAGGACGGGGGGACGGGGGAGGATGGAGAGGATGGGGGAGGACAAGGGAGGACAGGGAGGACGGGGGAGGACAAGGGAGGACAGGGAGACGTTCTTTCTCTTTCTTACACCGTCGTTTTCACATTCTTTACTCCGGGAAACGTGGTAACGGGACACAGCTGACATCGATTTGTTCGCTACGTTCGTGTAGCAGCATCACTGACCGCGATGATACGGTCAGTGATAGATGGCGACGATGACCGCGGCCACGGCGATGATGATGATGATGAGAATAAAGGTGACATCACTGATGATGACCAGGATAAATGTGATGATGATAAAAATGACGATGAAGAGGATGATGGCTAACGCCAATGCTAACGCTAACGCTCTGCTGCCACTTCGACATTTGGGAAACTTTGTCAATAATCTTTAATCCACAATCGGTTCGTCTCTGTGGGCGACGGATGAGGACGAGACCCCAACGTCCTCCAGCTGAGGCGAGGAAGGGTCAAAGGTCAGACGGTGATCTGATTACTCATAAACGTCCGACGATGGAGACGATGAAGAGGAGAAAAACCTCATCCTGTCATCTTCGTCTGTCGTTGTTGCTCTTCTCAGGGGTTCCTGATGGTTGTCCGACTGTTTCCTGTCCGACTGTTTCCTGTCCAACTGTTTCCTGTCTGACTGTTTCCTGTCTGTCGGTTTCCTGTCCAACTGTTTCCTGTCTGTCAGTTTCCTGTCCGACTGTTTCCTGTCCGACTGTTTCCTGTCTGACTGTTTTCTGTCTGACTGTTTCCTTTCTGACTGTTTCCTGTCTGTTTCCTGTCCGACTGTTTCCTGTCCGACTGTTTCCTGTCCGTCAGTTTCCTGTCCGACTGTTTCCTGTCCGTCAGTTTCCTGTCCGACTGTTTCCTGTCTGTCAGTTTCCTGTCCAACGGTTTCCTGTCTGTCGGTTTCCTGTCTGACTGTTTCCTGTCCGACTGTTTCCTGTCTGACTGTTTCCTGTCCGACTGTTTCCTTTCTGACTGTTACCTGTCTGACTGTTTCCCGTCCGACTGTTTCCTGTCTGTCGGTTTCCTGTCTGACTGTTTCCTGTCCGTCAGTTTCCTGTCCAACGGTTTCCTGTCTGTCGGTTTCCTGTCCAACTGTTTCCTGTCTGACTGTTTTCTGTCTGACTGTTTCCTGTCCGACTGTTTCCTTTCTGACTGTTTCCTGTCTGACTGTTACCTGTCTGACTGTTTCCCGTCCGACTGTTTCCCGTCTGTCGGTTTCCTGTCTGACTGTTTCCTGTCCTTCAGTTTCCTGTCCAACGGTTTCCTGTCCGACTGTTTCCTGTCCGACTGTTTCCTGTCTGACTGTTTCCTGTCTGACTGTTTTCTGTCTGACTGTTCCTGTCCGACTGTTTCCTGTCTGACTGTTCCTGTCTGTCGGTTTCCTGTCTGTCGGTTTCCTGTCTGACTGTTTCCTGTCCGTCAGTTTCCTGTCCGACTGTTTCCTGTCTGACTGTTTCCTGTCCGACTGTTTCCTGTCTGACTGTTTCCTGTCCGACTGTTTCCTTTCTGACTGTTTCCTGTCTGTCGGTTTCCTTTGTGTCCAGCCGAAAAGATCAATAAAGTTTTTGTGATTTAAACTGGTTTTCTTTTTCTGAAACTGCAGCTGCCCCAAGGTGTGTGTGTGTGTGTGTGTGTGTGTGTGTGTGTCCTTGTATTCGCTGCATATCGAGTGTCCAAATTAATGTTTTTCTAGCAAAGTGAGGACAGTTTTAGCTGCTTATGTTGTTTTTCTAATTCCACACATAAAGAAACAAACGGAATCGCCCGTCGGGCCTTCTGCTAGCTGTAGCGAACGCTCGCTAGCGAGGGTTAGCTAGCACGGGCGAATGCGAGCAAGGGAAGCCTAGCTAACTGTAGCAAACGCTAACCGTGGAGAAAGTTAAGAGGTCGAAGCGTCTTGTGTGTAAACAGGACGACGGTGAAAACTCGGAGTGTGTTGGTGGAATATCGGACAGCTGATGTGTGTGTGTGTGAGTGTGTGTGTGTGAATCAGACAGAAAACATTCAGCCGCTCGTAAATAATCGCTTTAATGAGTGTGTAAAAGCCGGCCGGCCTGTCGGGTTAAACAAACTCAGCAAATCCGTTTGTCAAAGTGCAAAATGCCCCCCCCCATGGCCCTGCCCCCTTCAGTTCCTTCTAAGGTGGACCCCCCCCCCCACCTCCTCGCCATGGCTCAGTCCTGCCAATTACAGACCATAATAATATTTAGTTAAACCTGGTGTGATCTTCGCTCCAGTCGTTTGAAAAGCCCGCTGATCCGCTCTCGCTCCGCTGCTCCGCGTCAAAGCCGCTTCCAGATGGATGCATCACTTCCTTTCATGTGCTCACGCCGCCATTTCACCCTTTCACAGCGCACGCCGCTCTGATTGGCCGCCACCGCGCTGACACGGCGGGCGCACCAGGAAGTAGCCTCAATAACGCGCTAATACGCGCTCGCGCCTGCAGGTATTAGCATCAGAGTCGACTATTTACCGCTTTACTGTTAGCTTAAATAGGAAAACACAATTCTTGAATTAACGACAAATCAGAAGCATCTGCGAACTAAAGTGATCGACGTTGATTCGTTTTAGGCGATTATAATACGTCCATATTTAAAATAACGGCTTTGAACGCTTCGCTATATTTATTGACTTCATCTGAACGTCTGACCTAATGCTAACATTAGCGCTGTTTTCACTAACGCTAAAGATAAATGAGGCTCTAGCTTGAATTAGCGTTTGCGCCGCTAACCCATCAAACTTCGGTCGTCAGATGAAACATTAAACATTTAAATGATTTAAAGTTGAATTTAGAGAAAACATGTACAAATCTGATGACATCATCTATCAGCGAAACCCCGTGTGTGTGTGTGTGTGTGTGTGTGTGTGCGTGTGTGAGTGTACACACAGTCTGTTCCGCTCTCTTTTAGCTGATGATGTTTTTAGCAGTTAGCTGTTCTGCTAATTAGCAGCTGATAGCTGCTATATACATTCAGCCTGGACTTGATTTGGTTCCTCCTGGTTTAAACTAAATCAGCAGGTTAATTCATGTGTTTAGAAACGACAGATTTTCTTTACCATTTGTTAAGCAACACTGTTGAAAACTGTCTGTTAGCGGCCTGTAATCACAATGCTAACAGGCTAATTTATGACAACAGCTCATTCCTGAGCTCAATGAGCTTTTTGTCCCCCCCCATCAGATATGGACTGTAGTGGTGTTTGGTGTCTGGAACATTCAGATTAGATTTAGATTTGCTAAATGCTAACGTTAACTAGCTGGCTAGCTCGCCTGACTTGTGCTGTTTGAGTGTCTGTTTCTGTTAAATGTGCCATTTTCACCAGCTTAAAACGAACCGTCTGTAACGGACCGGACCGGATGTCCTCCACCAGATCCTGGACACGGAGACGCACCTCTGTCCTCTGCCTGGTGCGATGACATCAGCTGTCCAACTGTCCAACACCAACCATCACCACCATTGTGGCCCCCAGTTGACCTCCTGGGACAGAGACAAGAGTCCATTTCAACACTGGTTCTGTGACATTTTTACCTGTGTGTCCATGGAAAGAGACAAACTGCTGCGGAATAATGGTGCTCTGTGAAACACACACACACACACACACTGACACACACACACACACACACACACACACACACACACAAACAACAGTGGCAACATGTAATACAGCTCGGAGGGTATTGAGGGTGTGGAGGTGTGATTTAGAGTCGTAAACGGCGTCGCTGCCGCCTCCAGTGAATTGGATCATCAAACACATCCCAGGATACACACACACACACACACACACACACACACACACACACACGCAGTCCCACAGTTATTAGGTGTAGCAGGTCCAGCTGGGACTTGGGTTATGAGACGACACCACCTGGCTGCAGTCTGACAGTGATTAACACGCGTTTCTTTCACATCTGCAGAAATAAACAATAACGTGTTTAGCCCAGCTAGCCTCTGAGCTAGCCCGCTAGCCCACTGCAGCTCCACACCAACTGTACGGCCGTTTCCACCCGTCAGGTGGACGGCTGGGTGCTAAAGCTAACGGCTAAATGTGATCAGAAAAATCTCACAACACAGTAACCAGTGACATCACCAGTGGTCTGTAACGCCATAAGTGGGGGGGGGGGTGATGACGTCATCGGTGATCTATGACATCATCGGTCAGCCAACAGGTTTTGTCGCGTTTTAAACAGTCGGAAAAATGTAAATGAAGGAAGAGAAAGTTGACAACGACACAAAGACGACCAGCGACAGACTGAGAATTCCCCTGATCACACGTGCACGCGTACACGCACACACACACACACCACACACACACACACCCAGCGATGGTAAATCTGAAGCGGATAAACCTCGGAGACGCTAAGGGGATTTGTTGCTTTGTGTCTGTAAACTCAGAGAGACTGTTGGGAAAACAGAACCAGACAGGCTAGCACACACACACACACACACACACACACACACACACACACACACACACACACACACACAGTTTTGCTTAATGTCTACATCAACAGTGCGGGAAAACAAACTTATCGTGTTAATCCGACCTATCAGGACGCCGTTAGCCACCAAGCTAACAGTGATTCCGTTGAGTTTCTGGGATTAACCTCCAGATTTTATCTCTTTATAATCCCCCCCCCCCAAAAAATAAATAAACATCCATTCTTCAGGGATCTGCTGGTTGTACTGGGACGTTCCCAGTTTCATCCCAGCCTTCAGGGGAAAACAAAAGCTGATGAAAAACAAACTGATAATATTGATTTGATCGGATACGTGGGCGGAGCGCTGCTAGCTGACAGCGATGCCGCTCTGTTTTGTTTCCCAAGAACAAAGCGGCGAGCATCAGCTGGCTGATTAGCATCTGAACGCGGCGCTTTATTAAGGCGCAGTTGTCTCACTGTAATGACACCTCGACACAAACAGACAGTGACAGACAGGCCGACACCAACACCGCGTCACTCTTCCTGCGGCTCGCCAGCCCTGCTAGCAAACGTAGCTCCGCTCACACCTGCTAGCGCTGCGCTGCAGTCACAAACGGAACCACGGGCGGCACCGGCAGGCAGCGGCGCCCGAGCCGCACCCCTTCGGCCACGTGTTAGCAACGACGCGTTAGCCTGCGGACGTTGCCGCGGGGCTGTAGGGGGCGCTACGTCGGCGCTAGCGCTAAATCTGGAGTTACAGCGAAAAAAGATATTTAACAGCAGAAGGAGCCAATCAGCAACAGATCAATAACGTCAACTTCCTGTCTGAAGTGGACGTCCACGACGCTACGAGTGTGTGTGTGTGTGTGTGTGTTGAACAAGAGGCCCCTCCCCCTCCTTCCTCTGATAAATAATAAACGAGCTTTCATTGGACGATAATGGACTAATTAGTTGTATCTCACATTAACTGATATCGGACCCTCGGCTCCTCAGCGCCGAACCTCCATGTCTGAGATCTGGACCCCCCCCCAGTATACTGGGGGGGGGGGGGGTAGAACCTGTGGGCGGAGCCTGAACAGGTTCTGGGTATCAGAGGTTCGAAACTAAACCAGAAAACGGACAAATCAGTGAATCGGGGGGGGGGGGGGAACAGGTGAGCCTTTGTTTGGTTCTGAGGTAGATCCATATCAGGAACCCTGTCCCGATCCGCACCGTGCGCTCTCTGAGGCGGATCAGTTTACGGCGCGGAGACTCGGCGTCGCCGCGCCAACGGCAGACAGACAGGAAGGAGGGAAGGGGAACAGGAAAGAGAAGAAGAAGAGCCGACCCCCGAGGAGGTCCAGCCGGATCCCGAGAGGAGCCGAGTGATCCGAACACACCGCAAACATCGGGAAACACCGGATCGGAGCGATCCGGTTCATCATCGATCGTTTATGTTTGTGACAGAACCTTCGGGCAGAATCAAAACATCAGGGCAGAACGCACGTTAGCTTAGCGCCGCGCCGGCTACCTCGGCGGGAAAATCAATGCTGCTCCTCAAAGGCCGCCGTACGAAAGGGGCGGGGCTTGTACGCAAGGGCCGATCCAGCTCCTCAAGAACTTTAGAACGTCCCGATCACCTCACACACACACACACACACACGGCAGGCGTCCAGACTGTCCTCCAACAGGGAGGAACCCTGAGCAGGACCAGGCTGATGTGGGCGGAGCCTCCTGCTGTCGGTGACGCGGAGGCGAGCGGATGTTCCGAGCGGGACGGCGCGGAACGTTCTGGACCAGCTGTGACGCAATAAAACAGTTCAAACACTGGAAACCGCAACGCTAATGGCGTCGCATCCGTCCCCGTGATGGCCAAATAGCATCATCATCATCACCATCATCATCACCATCATCATCATCACCATCATCATCACCATCATCATCATCATCATCACGATGCATTCAGGTGCTCTCTGTCTGGCAGCCATTTTCCTGCGGCGTGTTGGCGCTGACACCAGGTGATTGAAGGCGCCGCCGTACAGGAAGTCCTTTTGTCAGGCTAAATATGTTTCTCTATTTTCAGGGCGCCATTATGGAGCACATTTCCTTCTTCCTCTGCAACATTGTGATGCTCGGAGTATTAATATCACCCTCTGTCTGCTCGCCGAGGCGAGGCGGCGAGGGCCTCGGGGGCGACGCATTAGCAGTCATTTAGATGCATCAGGCTGGCGGCGCAGGAATTTTCTCCCATGATGCTTTTATGCGCGAGCTGTCAGTCCGTCGGGCTGCAGAACCCGAGCGGACCGGGAGCTGGATCGGACCGGGAGTGGGCGTGGTCACACCCCGGGGGCGTGGCCATGGGTGGTCGAGCTGCGTGATGTGTTCATGGTCAGGAAAGGGCAGTTTTGTTGATCAGGTGGGAACCAGTGAGATCCAGATTTTCGTGTGACGATTTGACTGCTAGCACGCCAACGACTGCTAGCATGCCAACGACTGCTAGCACGCCAACGCCGACTCACTGTTCACCTACACACGGAGTTTAATTGCTGTTAGCATCAGTCTAGCTTACATGTTTCAGCAGACAGCTTTGATCTTGGCTAACTGAAGCGCTAACAAAGAGGCTTCCGGCATCCGTGGTTCCGGTTAATAGCTCTCTTTTAGCTTTTAGCCTACCATCCCAACAAGGCAATGTTAGCATTAGCCTCAGGGTTTGATGCTGCTCTTTCCGAGTTCCCAACTGAACAGAGCATTCCTATGACAGCCTAGCATCTATTAGCAGTTAGCTTCGCAATCAAATGAGCGGGTCAGCGCGACGCGATGTATGTTGCTTTAATGAGCCGACTAATCAGCTGCTGACAGAGACGAGGAATATGGTCCCCACACACACACACACACACACACACACACACACACACAGCAGTGATCTGTCGTGTGTGTTGTGAGTGATTCAGTGAAGTTTGCCCATAAACACTTTAGCTGATTGATCAGACCTGGCTGAAGTTTGACTCCAAACATTCCGACGTTCACCAGGATCAGACGGGGGTCAAAGCCGGCGACAACGGAACCGCAGGAAAGAGCGATCGGCGCCAGATGGACGAGCGTGCGTCGTTAAGAGCTGCTGCTTAGCATTCATCGGTAAATATCATCAGTCAGCCCGCCGAACACGTTAGCTTCTCTCAACACGCGTTCGCTCCGCAGACGCAGCTGCGCTCAGGAAGCCTTTTTTACAGCATCCTTAGCTTTAGCTTGCTAGCACAAGCTGCTAGCTTTAGCCCGAGTCTGCTATCATTCTGTGTGTTTGAGGGTGCAGGTGAGGGTGTGATGGTTAGGGTCCTCACAAGGATAGAAGTACAAACGTGTGTATGTGAATCTTTTGGTTCTGGGCTAACTTAGCATTAGCATTCAGAATGATGAGTGATTGTGCTGTTCTGGCTTTGGAGCTTTAGAGAGCAGCTGTGGAGAAGACGCTTCTGGATCCTCCAGAACCTCCAGGCGGACCTGCGTCAGGTTCTGCTGCAGGTTCTGGTTCAGGTGCTGCTGCAGGTTCTGGTTCAGGTGCTGCTGCAGGTTCTGGTTCAGGTGCTGCGTGTCTCCTGCCTCAGGCAGCTGCTGAGGATTAGTGTCGCCAGAGTCTCTGTACCTTGAAGAGCTCATGGTCACAACAGCGGGAACACAAACACGTTCCAGCTGCACGTGATGGGAGGTTCCACAGAAGGTTCCTCGGAACGTCCGCCGTTATCGATCACATGACTCGGGCGAGCCGACGCTTCGGACCTGGAACGTCTTTCTCCTCACAACCGCCGCTACGTCTTTCGGGTCATGTGACCTTCCAGGTTAAATAAATGTGCGAGGGACGTTTGTTTGAGCTCCGACAGGTGGAGTCT